>NC_069509.1:199274904-199577404 GCF_027579735.1 Bombina bombina
ATTTCCTGAAAACCACTTCTGAGTTATTAAGAGAAAGTTATTGTAATTTATCTCAATAGGATACTGCTAACATACGTTTACAGACTAAAAACCATCACATTCAGGGTGACAGCATATGAACGAAGCCCCCCTTACTGATTGGTAGATGGTTCCCAATGTAGAGGTTAATTTTAGCAAGTTAGATCTTCCGGTTCTTCCCTTTTCGGCATATACTGTGCTCCCCCAGGTCTGTCACATATAGCCAAGGACAGACCAACAAGGAAAAGGAAGACAGTTTGGCTCTGCACTGAGATACAGTTGGTCTGAATTTGAAGATTTAAAATGTGGGGAGTAAAAACTGACTTTTATTACATGTTGGTACAACAGCACATAACCAAGAGTCCTTAACCTGGGGTCAGTACCAATGCCCTTTAGTAACGCACAGAGGGGAGTTTAGGAAAAAGACTGTTCTAATGAAATGGCATTAGACTTATGTTCTGGGGTATCGCCTCTTCAAAAGGCCTTGCAATGAGAGTAAACAAAAGCAGACAGCATGACACGACTCACAAGCAGTGGAGAAGATGAGGATTGTCACTGCCATGAAAGGGAACTTCACAGATAACAGCCGTGTGATAACTCAAATCAACACTATAACTGACTGAATATAGAGCATCTCTTCTGCAGATCTTAGAGCAATAATAAAAGCTAAATACATTCTATAAGCATTTACTCCCTGCCTCTAGTCATGGTGTCGCCATGATGAAATCTAGCTATCGAAATTCTACTACATCCCAGTGCTGACCTCTTTGCACATGTGCGGCAACTCTCCCTCAGATACTTGCAGTGTAACCTAGGTACCAAACAATAGTTAGAGGGAGGTGCATGACATGTAGTTTAGTGTCGCTTTAAAAATAAAATTCTTTTCTGAGAACCAGGTAAATACTAAACGCTAGAAAAAGATAAGCTGGGAAAGCCGTGGGCACCACCAGGCGGCCCTGGGCAACCAGGCGGCCCTGGGCAACCAGGCGACCCTGGCCAAGTCGTGGCACCACCACCAGGCGACCCTGGCCAAGTCGTGGCACCACCACCAGGCGACCCTGGCCAAGTCGTGGCACCACCACCAGGCGACCCTGGCCAAGTCGTGGCACCACCACCAGGCGACCCTGGCCAAGTCGTGGCACCACCACCAGGCGACCCTGGGCAACCAGGCGACCCTGGCCAAGTTGTGGCACCACCACCAGGCGACCCTGGGCAACCAGGCTACCCTGGCCAAGTTGTGGCACCACCACCAGGCGACCCTGGGCAACCAGGCGACCCTGGCCAAGTCGTGGCACCACCACCAGGCGACCCTGGGCAACCAGGCGACCCTGGCCAAGTCGTGGCACCACCACCAGGCGACCCTGGGCAACCAGGCGACCCTGGCCAAGTCGTGGCACCACCACCAGGCGACCCTGGGCAACCAGGCGACCCTGGCCAAGTCGTGGCACCACCACTAGGCGACCCTGGGCAACCAGGCAACCCTGGCCAAGTCGTGGCACCACCACTAGGCGACCCTGGGCAACCAGGCAACCCTGGCCAAGTCGTGGCACCACCACCAGGCGACCCTGGCCAAGTCGTGGCACCACCACTAGGCGACCCTGGGCAACCAGGCGACCCTGGCCAAGTCGTGGCACCTCTACCAGGCAATCCTGGGCAAGTCGTGGCACCATCACAAGAATGATGGTAACCACAGGATACCTTGTAGAATAGGATTGGGTCTGGGATACAGCAAAAGCCTAAAACTGGTAGCTGAAGGTGACTTGTGTTCACCTCTGAATACTGGACAGAGAATAAAAATTTAAAGGGACATGAAACATTTTCTCTTTCAGAATTCAGATAATACAATTTAAATTAAAAAAAAAAAAAAAAAAAAAAAAAAAACACGTTTCCAATTGACTTCACGTTATTCTTTGTTAAAGAGATATCTAGATAGGTAGCATGTGTGTGTCTGGAGCACTACAGGAAATAGTGTTTTCAATAACTTAAAAGGGACACTGAACCCAATTTTTTTCTTTCGTGATACAGTTAGAGCAGCAATTTTACGCAACTTTCTAAATTCCTATTCATTGTTCTTCGTTCTCTTGCTATCTTTATTTGAAAAGGCAGGCATCTAAGCTATTTTTGGGTTCAGAACTCTGGACAGCACTTGTTTATTGATGGATGAATTTATCCACCAATCAGCAAGAACCACCAAGGTTGTACACCAAAAATGGGCCGGCATCTAAACTTACATTCTTGCATTTCAAATAAAGATATCAAGAGAATGAAGAAAATTTCATAGGAGTAAATTAGAAAGTTGCTTAAAGGGACAGTCTACACCAGAATTGTTATTGTTTTAAAAGATAGATAATCCCTGTATTACCCATTCCCCAGTTTTGCATAACTAACACATTTATATAAATACACTTTTTACCTCTGTGATTATCTTGTATCTAAGCCTCTGCAAACTGCCCCCTTATTTCAGTTCTTTTGACAGACTTGCAGTTTAGCCAATCAGTGCCTGCTCCAAGATAACTTCATGTGCACGAGCACAGTGTTATCTATATGAAATACATGAACTAACACCATCTAGTGGTGAAAAACTGTTAAAATGCATTCTTAAGAGGCGGCCTTCAAGGTCTAAGAAATTAGCATATGAACCTCCTAGGTTAAGCTTTCAACTAAGAATACCAAGAGAACAAAGCAAAATTGGTGATAAAAGTAAATTGGAAAATTGTTTAAAATTACATGCCCTATCTGAATCATGAAAGTTTATTTTGGCCTAGACTGTCCCTTTAACCCCTTGAGTGCTAACGATGGCTCTAAGCCGTCGCAGAGTTTCTCACTCAGGTGCTAACGACGGCTCAGAGCCGTCACTAGCACTCTCCCACCTTGAGGGAGATCTGGGGGCTCCCACCCGCTCCTACCCCGGCAATCGTGCCTGTAGAGTGACAGGCATCGCCGGGGCTTTCAGTTTTGTGTGGTGACGTCACGCGTAATGACGTCACCGCGCAACTTTATTTAAAAATGACAATTGACAATATAGGGAAAGGGGCATGCTGCTTAGAAGCCTGTATCTCAGGCATCTAAGCAGCTACAGACCACCAAGACCCACCGTTGGAAAGGTAATTGCCTAAACTTTCCAATTTTATAAGTCTTGGAGATCTGAAAAGAAAGTTTTAAAAAAAAAATATTTAAAAAAAAAATGTAAAATTAAAAACCCTTAAAATGTGCTTAGCACCCAGGTGGGAAAGTGCTTAGCACTCAAAGGCTTAAAGGGCGGCGGACTTCCAGCTGGAGGCGGAGCGTACAGGTAGCTGCTCGTAACTGCTCCTGCTCCGAATCTCAGCGTTTGAGATAATCTCGATCTTCCAGCCCCATTGCAGTTTTCCTTGGCCGCACGCAGTGTGTTTAGCCTGGATATTGCATCGTAAGGTCTTGTAATGGAAGTCTGTATTTGCAGCCTATTTGTGCTTGTTGGCTGAAGCACACCATTCTTATCAACGCTGTTTGTAATATGGCCGTTTCCAGTTAAAAATGTAGAACCCACCCCAGGTTACCTGTTAGCGTGGAAGCTGCGTTAAACCAGCAGATAATTCGGCCGAGTCTGGAAGTTATTAACCCAGCAGGTCTGGTAGTCTGAATGACTGTTTACAGAACGGCTACTCTACGGAGCTCCTAAGGGACTAGTGACCAGTGTACCTGTGGGTAATCTACGATTGCCATCTGTGGGCATTTACCGGTGAAGCTCTTTCACCGGGTTACCAAGAATCACTTTCAGCTTACCCAGCCTTAGCAAGTAAGCAGTGTAGTGGTGCCAAAACTCGCAGGTAATCCTTCTTTGGAAGCCCAGTCGGGTCTGCACCGTTGATTGATTTTTTACTACGGACTACTCCCACGGTTCCCTATAAACTATACTTAACAGATTTGGATATCTGGTATACAACAAGCATTGGCCGTCTGAATACCCCGATGTGAATTAAGAAGCTGAGCGGTACATGAGTGTGGGGGGGGGGGGGGGGGGGAGATAAGCTCGAGCAGTGAATACTTGCACGCCAGCACTGAAGTAACATCGAAGACAAACGGTAATATGTTTCTATACTTTTAGACTCTTACCATATACTTTATATCATGTATGGGAGTCCAGGGAGGCCGGGCTGATTGTTCCATTAGCTGATATAAATTGGAGCATTGAACTGACAGCTGTGAATGGAACCCAGGACGGCTTGTTCCTGAATAGACTTGCTACTATGAATATTGACTGATTATTGTCGCAGAATCAGACCTTAGAGTTAATAAACTCTGCTATTTCTGTATATACTTTGCATCTGGCTGACTATTGTTTTTAACAAAGCGACAAGTATATCACCATCTTGGATGAGCCTGGCAAATGCTCCCTCTCTCATAATACTGCATGTTGCAATAAGTAATGGCTTCTTACTATTCACGCTTGTATTGCACACCTTTGTCCTAGTTATTATATGGTTACAGAGGTCTTCCTAGAAACAGCATAAGGATCATTCCTGTAACAACTATGGAAAGCTAGGATAAGAAAACTGTTGTGCTATTCTGCTGCACATTTGAAGGACAATAACCATAAAAAGCTAAAATGTTCTGTGACTGCACTATTAAGTTTTTGCTGCTCATTATTTAGATCCAATGCTTAACGCTTGTTGCATAGAACCAACTGTGGGCTTTCTATTTGTTGATATATAGGAATAGCTCATTTTAGGTTTGGCCCTGTACTTGGAAGATAGTCTGATGCTGATTTACTTGACTAGACTGAGTATATAGTTGAATTGTTGTTGTTACTTCAGGAGATATACAAGTTCTCTAAAAAAGGAAGAAGAAAAAAATGTTTTCAATGAGGATACACTGGTAACCCAGCCTGATATATCCGGTGATTAATTGTGTGTGCCCTGTAAAGATACATAAAAAGCATAAGAGATATATTCTAACGGTTTTCAGCTTTTTGTCTCTCTTATTCCCTTTTCCAACTTGCTTAAAACAGACTACAAGGAATACACATGTTTTGGTTTGTAAAGCACTTTTATTGCTCTTGAGAAAGACGGCTGGGACCGTTGAAACGCTTTTGCGTTGAGCCAAATAAAGACAAACTTTTTTACTGAATCTGTGATATTGTCTTTTCATATTGGGAAGGAGCCGGTAACCTGCAATATACACTACTTATACAACTGAGGAAGGAAAGGAAAGGAAGATACCAACGACTGATACAAGCTGAACCAGCGCCTCCAGCTAGCACACCTGAAGGAATACACACACTAGAGACAAATAGCTCTACACTATTTCCATCCAGGACAAGACACTTATTTTGCACCTACCACTTTGGATAAAGACACTTACACCCCCCGTACAAGATACCTACATTATAGATTTGTGGTTTGAACCCTTTTTTGTGTGCGTGTGCAGTTCACACTATTCACATTTGATCACCCCACAATAGCGCCTATTGACGCTTTACACAAATACACTCCACGGACAGATATATAATATACTCAAGAGTTCTTCTCCCAATATGCCGCCCAAACAAAGAAAAAAAAAAGGGAACAGTAGGAATCCTGATCCCAATATAGATATATCACAAGATAAAGGGCTGAATAACCCCACAAGTAATGATATGACAGAATTTGCGGCTGAGGTCGCTAAAAGCCTAACCCCTCAATATGACTCAATTAAACAGGAGAGCAGAAAAGAAATCTCTAGTATGACTATAGAAGTCAGACAGTTTGACAAGACTAGATGCGGTAGAGACCAGAGTATCGGACTTAGAGGACCGCTACAACCTTCAAGAACCTCTCTCAGTAGCACATAGTAAAACAATAGCAACATTAGTCCAAAATCAAGGATTTTGAGGACCGCTCAAGACGTAATAACCTAAAGTTTCAGTCTTCCGGAATCTCTAGAATTCCAAGACTTGATGACTTGTCACTGTCACCCTCCCTCAGGCACTATTGTTCCCACCTCCATCAATTCCTTTCCAGGTCGAGAGGGTACATAGAATTGGATATCTTAAAGAGAATAGCGACAATGCAAAGCCAAGACCTATTTTTAAATGTATCCATCTCCAAGATAAAATACTATACCTCAAGCACTACAGGGAATTCAATTCTTTTCTAGTTGGCCCTCATAGACTTAATCTTCCAGGATTTCTCAGCAGAAACCTTAACCAAAAGAAGGGAGATGTCCCCTTTCTATGGTAGGCTTATGAGGCCAACTATAATATTAAATTGGCCTATCCATCTAAGTTAATAGTAATGAGAGATGGACTCACATACCCTTAAAGGGACACTGAACCCATTTTTTTTCTTCCATTATTCAAATAGAGCATGCAATTTTAATCAACTTTCTAATTTACTCCTATTATAAATTTTTCTTCGTTCAATTGTTATCGTTATTTGAAAATCATGAATGTAAATCTTAGCACCCAGCCCATTTTAGGTTCAGCACCATGGATAGCGCTTGCTTATTGGAGACTGACATTTACCCACCAATAAGCAAGCATAACCCAGGTTCTCAACCAAAATAGGGCCAGGTCATGTGCATCACATTCCTGCTTTTTAAATAAAGATAACAAGAGAACAAAGAAAATTTGATAATAGGAGTAAATTAGAAAGTTGCTTAAAATTGCATGCTCTCTCAATCATTAAAGAAAAAAATTTGCGTTTAGTGTCCCTTTAATATCTTAGAAGCTGAAACATTTTGTAGAGAGGCTGATCTAACTAGTAATAATGGCTATAGACCATAAATATCTTTTGCTAAGATTAGATATGGAATGGATTCTGAATTGTTTTATATTGTGTTTTCCTTTCTCTTTTTTTTTTTTTTCTCCCCCTCTCACCCGGCTCGCTTTCCTTCTTTGTCTTCTCTTTAAATAGTCCAATCTGGTACTATCAAACCTTAATTTTATGGAATGTTGGCGGCATTACCTCTCCAATCAAGAGGAAATCTATAATCAAATATTTGGGTAAGGCTAAACCTGGTATTGTCTTGCTACAGGAAATACACTTAAAACCTGCAGAAATACCTAAACTCAAAATAAAATGGGTTGGAGAGGTTATTGCTGCCACACATGACTCTAGGAAAAAGGAGTTGCAATTCTTCTAAATAAAAATTTAGAATATCATATTGAGGCCATGGATTTGGATCCGGAAGGGTGTTTTCAAATCAGAAATAAACAATAAATCATGCTATATTTTATGTAATGTCTATGGTCTCAACAGTGTTGATCGGGAATTCTGGACACATCTGACACTGAAACTCCACAAATTTATAGGGCAAAACTTAATTGTAGCTGGTGATTTAATTTAATAGCAGAACCGATCTTAGATAGGTTAAATAAAAAAAGTTCCAATTACTAGAGACAGGAAATCACGGATACTGCAAAATTTTTGTTTCCAACTAGGTCTCATTGATATCTGGCGTGTTTAAAACCCAGATGTCCGGACACATACATGCATGTCTAAAGCACATCAATCTTTATCTAGGATTGATTATTTCTATATATCAGATTAATTTACTTAAGCTGAATTGGGTAGCCGGAATTGATGACATTTTAAATTTCGGATCATGCCGCCATATCATTGAATTGTAAGTCCAACATAGCTCTTCCAGCTAACAATATTTATTTCCCCAAACATTTAATTAATAGTAGTAGTTTTCATAACTGGTTAACAAATAGATGGGATGAATTTTATAATTATAACCATGACTACCTTGAGAAAATAGAAGTGTTCTGGGAGACAGCCAAAGCTGTTTTGAGAGGCGAAATTAAATATGTCCCAACAGAAAAAAGAGATTCAGACGAATTGAAATCCAATTAGCTAATCAAGTCATGAATTCCTATAGAGCCTATATAGACAACCCTACTAAACCATGCTGGACTACATATGTAAATGCGAAAGCAGAGCGAGATATACACTTGAAACAGAAAAATGCCCAAGAGGAACTTAGATTAAAATCTTTATATGGGGGGCATACTGGAAGATCTGCAAATTTCTTGCAAGAATTACTAAAGCAGTTTCAAGGAACGCTATCCCAGTAATTAAAAAGGGCACGGATAGATCCACCAATCAACCAGATATTGAAAAAGTTTTTTTGACTACTTTAATGATCTGTATAAAGGTGAAAATCTTGATATAAATAAGAAAAAAGAATTTTGGGATAAGATTAAAGTGCCCAGACTCTCGACAGAGAGTATGTTGGGAATTAATTCTATTTCGGAAAAACATAATTTATGTAAGAACTTACCTGATAAATTCATTTCTTTCATATTAGCAAGAGTCCATGAGCTAGTGACGTATGGGATATACATTCCTACCAGGAGGGGCAAAGTTTCCCAAACCTCAAAATGCCTATAAATACACCCCTCACCACACCCACAATTCAGTTTAACGAATAGCCAAGAAGTGGGGTGATAAAAAAAGTGCGAAAGCATATAAAATAAGGAATTGGAATAATTGTGCTTTATACAAAATCATAACCACCACAAAAAAAGGGCGGGCCTCATGGACTCTTGCTAATATGAAAGAAATGAATTTATCAGGTAAGTTCTTACATAAATTATGTTTTCTTTCATGTAATTAGCAAGAGTCCATGAGCTAGTGACGTATGGGATAATGACTACCCAAGATGTGGATCTTTCCACACAAGAGTCACTAGAGAGGGAGGGATAAAATAAAGACAGCCAATTCCTGCTGAAAATAATCCACACCCAAAATAAAGTTTAACGAAAAACATAAGCAGAAGATTTAAACTGAAACCGCTGCCTGAAGTACTTTTCTACCAAAAACTGCTTCAGAAGAAGAAAATACATCAAAATGGTAGAATTTAGTAAAAGTATGCAAAGAGGACCAAGTTGCTGCTTTGCAGATCTGGTCAACCGAAGCTTCATTCCTAAACGCCCAGGAAGTAGAAACTGACCTAGTAGAATGAGCTGTAATTCTCTGAGGCGGAGTTTTACCCGACTCCACATAGGCAAGATGAATTAAAGATTTCAACCAAGATGCCAAAGAAATGGCAGAAGCTTTCTGGCCTTTTCTAGAACCGGAAAAGATAACAAATAGACTAGAAGTCTTACGAAAAGATTTCGTAGCTTCAACATAATATTTCAAAGCTCTAACAACATCCAAAGAATGCAACGATTTCTCCTTAGAATTCTTAGGATTAGGACATAATGAAGGAACCACAATTTCTCTACTAATGTTGTTGGAATTCACAACTTTAGGAAAAAATTCAAAAGAGGTTCGCAACACCGCCTTATCCTGATGAAAAATCAGAAAAGGAGACTCACAAGAAAGAGCAGATAATTCAGAAACTCTTCTGGCAGAAGAGATGGCCAAAAGGAACAAAACTTTCCAAGAAAGTAATTTAATGTCCAATGAATGCATAGGTTCAAACGGAGGAGCTTGAAGAGCTCCCAGAACCAAATTCAAACTCCAAGGAGGAGAAATTGACTTAATGACAGGTTTTATACGAACCAAAGCTTGTACAAAACAATGAATATCAGGAAGAATAGCAATCTTTCTGTGAAAAAGAACAGAAAGAGCAGAGATTTGTCCTTTCAAAGAACTTGCGGACAAACCCTTATCTAAACCATCCTGAAGAAACTGTAAAATTCTCGGTATTCTAAAAGAATGCCAAGAAAAATGATGAGAAAGACACCAAGAAATATAAGTCTTCCAGACTCTATAATATATCTCTCGAGATACAGATTTACGAGCCTGTAACATAGTATTAATCACAGAGTCAGAGAAACCTCTTTGACCAAGAATCAAGCGTTCAATCTCCATACCTTTAAATTTAAGGATTTCAGATCCTGATGGAAAAAAGGACCTTGTGACAGAAGGTCTGGTCTTAACGGAAGAGTCCACGGTTGGCAAGAGGCCATCCGGACAAGATCCGCATACCAAAACCTGTGAGGCCATGCCGGAGCTACCAGCAGAACAAACGAGCATTCCTTCAGAATCTTGGAGATTACTCTTGGAAGAAGAACTAGAGACGGAAAGATATAGGCAGGATGATACTTCCAAGGAAGTGATAATGCATCCACTGCCTTCGCCTGAGGATCCCGGGATCTGGACAGATACCTGGGAAGTTTCTTGTTTAGATGGGACGCCATCAGATCTATTTCTGGAAGTTCCCACATTTGAACAATCTGAAGAAATACCTCTGGGTGAAGAGACCATTCGCCCGGATGCAACGTTTGGCGACTGAGATAATCCGCTTCCCAATTGTCTATACCTGGGATATGAACCGCAGAGATTAGACAGGAGCTGGATTCCGCCCAAACCAAAATTCGAGATACTTCTTTCATAGCCAGAGGACTGTGAGTCCCTCCTTGATGATTGATGTATGCCACAGCTGTGACATTGTCTGTCTGAAAACAAATGAACGATTCTCTCTTCAGAAGAGGCCAAAACTGAAGAGCTCTGAAAATTGCACGGAGTTCCAAAATATTGATCGGTAATCTCACCTCCTGAGATTCCCAAACTCCTTGTGCCGTCAGAGATCCCCACACAGCTCCCCAACCCGTGAGACTTGCATCTGTTGAAATTACAGTCCAGGTCGGAAGCACAAAAGAAGCCCCCTGAATTAAACGATGGTGATCTGTCCACCATGTTAGAGAGTGTCGAACAATCGGTTTTAAAGATATTGTTTGAGATATCTTCGTGTAATCCTTGCACCATTGCTTCAGCATACAGAGCTGAAGAGGTCGCATGTGAAAACGAGCAAAGGGGATCGCGTCCGATGCAGCAGTCATAAGACCTAGAATTTCCATGCATAAGGCTACCGAAGGGAAAGATTGTGACTGAAGGTTTCGACAAGCTGCAATCAATTTTAGACGTCTCTTGTCTGTTAAAGACAGAGTCATGGACACTGAATCCATCTGGAAACCCAGAAAGGTTACCCTTGTCTGAGGAATCAAAGAACTTTTTGGTAAATTGATCCTCCAACCATGATCTTGAAGAAACAACACAAGTCGATTCGTATGAGATTCTGCTAAATGTAAAGACTGAGCAAGTACCAAGATATCGTCCAAATAAGGAAATACCACAATACCCTGTTCTCTGATTACAGACAGAAGGGCACCGAGAACCTTTGTAAAAATTCTTGGAGCTATAGCTAGGCCAAACGGTAGAGCCACAAACTGGTAATGCTTGTCCAGAAAAGAGAATCTCAGGAACTGATAATGATCTGGATGAATCGGAATATGCAGATATGCATCCTGTAAATCTATTGTGGACATATAATTCCCTTGCTGAACAAAAGGCAATTTAGTCCTTACAGTTACCATTTTGAACTTTGGTATCCTTACATAACGATTCAATATTTTTAGATCCAGAACTGGTCTGAAGGAATTCTCCTTCTTTGGTACAATGAAGAGATTTGAATAAAACCCCATCCCCTGTTCCTGAACTGGAACTGGCATAATTACTCCAGTCAACTCTAGATCTGAAACACATTTCAGAAATGCTTGAGCTTTTACTGGATTTACTGGGACACGGGAAAGAAAAAATCTCTTTGCAGGAGGTCTCATCTTGAAACCAATTCTGTACCCTTCTGAAACAATGTTCTGAATCCAAAGATTGTGAACAGAATTGATCAAAATTTCCTTGAAAAAACGTAACCTGCCCCCTACCAGGTGAACTGGAATGAGGGCCGCACCTTCATGTGGACTTAGAAGCAGGCTTTGCCTTTCTAGCTGGCTTGGATTTATTCCAGACTGGAGATGGTTACCAAACTGAAACTGCTCCTGAGGATGAAGGATCAGGCTTTTGTTCTTTGTTGAAACGAAAGGAACGAAAACGATTATTAGCCCTGCTTTTACCTTTAGATTTTTTATCCTGTGGTAAAAAAGTTCCTTTCCCACCAGTAACAGTTGAAATGATGGAATCCAACTGAGAACCAAATAATTTGTTACCCTGGAAAGAAATAGAAAGTAAAGTTGATTTAGAAGCCATATCAGCATTCCAAGTTTTAAGCCATAAAGCTCTTCTAGCTAAAATAGCTAGAGACATAAACCTGACATCAACTCTGATAATATCAAAAATGGCATCACAGATAAAATTATTAGCATGTTGAAGAATAATAATATCATGAGAATCATGATGTGTTACTTGTTGCGCTAAAGTTTCCAGCCAAAAAGTTGAAGCTGCAGCAACATCAGCCAAAGATATAGCAGGTCTAAGAAGATTACCTGAACACAGATAAGCTTTTCTTAGAAAGGACTCAATTTTCCTATCTAGAGGATCCTTAAACGAAGTACCATCTGACGTAGGAATAGTAGTACGTTTAGTAAGGGTAGAAATAGCCCCATCAACTTTAGGGATTTTGTCCCAAAATTCTAATCTGTCAGACGGCACAGGATATAAATGCTTAAAACGTTTAGAAGGAGTAAATGAATTACCCAATTTATCCCATTCTTTGGAAATTACTGCAGAAATAGCATTAGGAACAGGAAAAACTTCTGGAATAACCACAGGAGCTTTAAATACCTTATCCAAACGTTTAGAATTAGTATCAAGAGGACCAGAATCCTCTATTTCTAAAGCAATTAGAACTTCTTTAAGTAAAGAACGAATAAATTCCATTTTAAATAAATATGAAGATTTATCAGCATCAACCTCAGAGACAGAATCCTCTGAACCAGAGGAGTCATCAGAATGATGATGTTCATTTAAAAATTCATCTGTAGGGAGAGAAGTTTTAAAAGATTTTTTACGTTTACTAGAAGGAGAAATAACAGACATAGCCTTCTTTATGGATTCAGAAACAAAATCTCTTATATTATCAGGAACATTCTGCACCTTAGATGTTGAGGGAACTGTAACAGGCAATGGTACTTTACTAAAGGAAATATTATCTGCTTTAACAAGTTTGTCATGACAATCAATACAAACAACAGCTGGAGAAATAGCTACCAAAAGTTTACAGCAGATACACTTAGCTTTGGTAGATTCAGCACTTGACAGCGATTTTCCTGTAGTATCTTCTGACTCAGATGCAATGTGAGACATCTTGCAATATGTAAGAGAAAAAACAACATATATATATATATAAAGCAAAATTGATCAAATTCCTTAAATGACAGTTTCAGGAATGGGAAAAAATGCCAAAGAACAAGCTTCTAGCAACCAGAAGCAATAAATAATGAGACTTAAATAATGTGGAGACAAAAGCGACGCCCATATTTTTTCGCGCCAAATAAGACGCCCACATTATTTGGCGCCTAAATGCTTTTTGGCGCCAAAAATGACGCCACATCCGGAACGCCGACATCTTTGGCGCAAAATAACGTCAAAAAATGACGCAACTTCCGGCGACACGTATGACGCCGGAAACGGAAATAGAATTTTTGCGCCAAAAAAGTCCGCGCCAAGAATGACGCAATAAAATGAAGCATTTTCAGCCCCCGCGAGCCTAACAGCCCACAGGGAAGAGTCAAATTTTTGAAGGTAAGAAAAAATGAATAAATCAAAATGCATTATCCCAAATATGAAACTGACTGTCTGAAAATAAGGAAAGTGAACATTCTGAGTCAAGGCAAATAAATGTTTGTATACATATATTTAGAACTTTATAAACAAAGTGCCCAACCATAGCTTGGAGTGTCACAGAAAATAAGACTTACTTACTTACCCCAGGACACTCATCTACATATAGCAGATAGCCAAACCAGTACTGAAACGAGAATCAGCAGAGGGAATGGTATATATAAGAGTATATCGTCGATCTGAAAAGGGAGGTAAGAGATGAATCTCTACGACCGATAACAGAGAACCTATGAAATAGACCCCGTAGAAGGAGATCACTGTATTCAAATAGGCAATACTCTCCTCACATCCCTCTGACATTCACTGCACGCTGAGAGGAAAACCGGGCTCCAACTTGCTGCGGAGCGCATATCAACGTAGAATCTAGCACAAACTTACTTCACCACCTCCATCGGAGGCAAAGTTTGTAAAACTGAATTGTGGGTGTGGTGAGGGGTGTATTTATAGGCATTTTGAGGTTTGGGAAACTTTGCCCCTCCTGGTAGGAATGTATATCCCATACGTCACTAGCTCATGGACTCTTGCTAATTACATGAAAGAAATGATATTTTAGAAGCCACAATGTTGGATATATAGGAGCGCCAAAGGCTAAGGTATACCACAGGAAAATAGGGTTTTTTAATACCAGTCACGTCCTGATTTGTGTCAGTATGACCAACTCAGGTTATAAATACAGTCCACCAATAAATCCTACGATTGATTAAAATAAAGTTTCCATTTATTAAAATCCATACATAATAACCTGATGTAGTTAAAAGAAAAGAAATAAAACCATAAATATAAATAAACAAACCTGAACAAATAAGTTTAAGATGATCTGTCGAGTATTAGAGTGAATTAACCCTTTAAGGCAATATCACCATCAAACCATTAAGAGGGTTGCATATTGCAACTACAGATGTAGATAGTAGTCTACTTCGATTACAACAAGTTAATACAAACGTGTACCAATAAAATGACGATAAATGAACTGTATGGGAATAATACTATTCCAATATGACAATAATAACGTGGTTGACGAAATAGGAGATAAATAAGAGAAATTTGATAAATGTGATTGTATGTGTGTTCACATGTGAAGATTTAACTAAATAAAAACAAGTGTAAATTCCTATTCAATGACCAAATGTTACCTAATTGGAACAATAACGGGATGTCCTAATAAAGTAATACGTGTGATTCAAATTAACAATATGTGACACAGATCACAAATAGTGCGCAAATGACAATACTTATAAAAATGTGATGAACAAAGCAAGAATACAGTGTATAAAAACCAAATTCAATGCAGATGAAAATGTGTACTGGTTCCACAATCTTACTATAGTGATATAGTGAACATCGGCAATCTGGCTGTGTGTTAGCCGGTAGTGCTAACTGAATTTAACCAAACACTGACTCGGCGGTCAGAATAAAAATCATGACGACAAAATTTGCAGTTGAAAGTCACAATAAAAGTCAATGATTATTCCCAATGTGATGATCCTTGAATAATCCAATAGGAACAGCAGTCCTAAAATATGCAGTGTCGGTCCAGTGTCCTAGTCCGTGTGAAGACAGAGACCTGAAACTAAAAGAAAAAGTGCACTAAACAAACTGCCTATGGGATGTAGTGTATTGGAAAATAAACTCACCCCAAAAGTCGTATCCTGGAAGTATAACGAGCCTTACAAATCTTTTTATTGAATCGTCTACGCGTTTCGGCCCTATATAGAGGGCCTTTTTCAAGACATCAAGACATATAATGGCTCTAGTAAAAACTGCTATTGATTGGATTACTGAAAAAGAACAAATTACTCTGTTTTGTTGTGAATCCAACCTCACCGCCCCTTTTCACCTGAAAGCTTTATTACACTGCCCATTAACGTCACTTCCCTCGACTATTTTTTCTCCGATATCTTTAAAAATGTTATAGTGGCATGGCAGAGGTTTTGTACCGAGTTAGGATTTTCTCCTTATATTTCTCCATTTTTACCTATTAGAGGTAATACTAATTTTATTCCAGGATTGTCTAATAGGGTATTTAAAAAGTGGGCTACAAAAAGGGCTAAAGTGGATTAACCAAATATTAGGACCTGATGGTCATCCAGTTACTTTTGCTAATTTAGCCAATAATTTTAACCTCCCAACTCAATAATTTTATGCCTATCTTCAATTAAGACATTTTTCTTATGAATTAAAAAAATACGGTACAGATTGGTCTTTAGGTGAATTACGCAGCAGAATAATTGGATACCAATTTGGGATATATGCCATTCCCCCCCTGTATCAGCTATTAATGCAAAAATCCTCATTCATACAAGTTAATGATATGGTGGCAAAATGGTCTAAAAAATTTCCTGATTTTAACGATCAGATCATAGTGGGTAGTTTTAAGATAACCGATCAAGCATGGGTTCCAACATCATGGAGAGAATCTCAGATTAAGATTAGTTTTAGGAGTTCTCACCCCTGAAACCCTATCCGGATGGTATAAATCAAATGTTCTTTGTTCTAGATGTAAGATAAGCCATGCAGATATTTTCCATTGCTTTTGGGAATGCCCAAAAATCTTTCAGTTTTGGCAAAAAATCCTATACTGGATGAACGCAGTCTTACATTTATATTATCACAACAAACCAATTGAGATTGTTTTTCTTACTAGTTTCCAGGGGGGTCTCTAAAAATTTTAAATTTATAAATACCATTATATTAATTGGTCGTAATCTTATCCTCAGAGCTTGGAAATCACGCTCGGCGCCCACATTTTCACAACTTAAAAATGCCTTGATTACACAATGCACGTTAGAATATAATTTATCATATCCTTCGGGTGACCAACTAATTCTCTTCTTTAAAAAGTGGTAATTGTTCATATTATCATGACAAGAATCAGTACAAAGGTCGTTGGTCAAACCTCTGCTTAAATCCCCTTTTGTACAGTTAAATATCTATGCTGGTCATTTTCCCAAATTTTGGTCAGACGAAAGTTTGGGTGAGTGGTGAGGGATGGTTTCTCTCTCTCTATATATATTAATTTCAAACAACGGAATTAGAAGAGTATGTTAGAGGCATATAATCTGTAACGTATTTAAAAGTACCAATACCATTTTGGGTCCTGTGTGACGCCTTGGTCTTTTTTTTCCTCTTCTACTATGTATATGTTTTTCGTTTGTTATTCATAAATAAAAATATTTATAAAAAAAAAAAAAATTCATGCTCTGAATCGCGAAAGAAAACATTTGGGTTCAGTGTCCCTTTAAAGGGATATTTTTTCTACATAAAGCATACAATTTTAAACAACTCTCTAATTCACTTTATCATCAAATTTGCTTTGTTGTCTTGGTATCCTTTGTTTAAAATAATACTTAGGTTCAGGAGCAGCAATGATCTAGCTGCCGATTGGTGACTGCACATAAATACCTCTTCATTGGTTCAGCCGATGTATTCAGCTAGCTTCCAATAGTGCATTTCTGCTCCTTCAACAAAAGGATACCAAGAAAAGGAAGCAATTTGATAATAAAAGTAAATAGGCAAGCTGTTTAACATGATATGCCCTGGCTCATGAAAGAAAAAAAAAAAAAACTGGAGTTTCATATCCCTTTAAGAAAAAACACATAACCTAGTCCAGGAACCTCACATGCCAGCCAGAAGTACAAAGCAATAACTAATGCAGGACATGCGTCAAAATAGGGATTAGAACATAAAAGGGATAGAAAATCCAACATTTTGTTTCACGATTTGAACAGAACAAACATTTTTAAACAACTTTCCAATTTACTTATTATAAAAATTTGCTTCATTCTCTTATTATCCTTTGCTGAAGGAAATGCAGTGCACTACTGGCAGCTAGCGGAGCACATCCAGTCAGCCAATCACAAGAGGCAAATGTGTGCAGGCACCAATCAGCAGCAAGCTCCCACTAGCGTATGATGTGTGTATTCTTTTTCAACAAAGGATATCAAGAAAACACATTTGAAAATAAGTGTCTTAAAATGACTGGCTCTACCTGAATCACGCACGTTTCATTTTGACTTTCCTATCCCTTTAATTGATGTTGCAAAAAGAAAAGGCTACTTTTTAATCAATTTACCACAATACAATGTTTGTAGCAAAACTACCATAAAAATGTCAAACACGGATATTTTTAAAGACACCAAAGTAGTTGTAGGTTAAAATGACATTCATATTTGAGAAATTCTTAAGATCAACGTCCCTTTAAATATACGCTAAGATGTTCTCCCATCACCAGCTGTACATATTACAGACCTGATGTCTGCTGTAACGTATTTCAGCCACTTAGACCTCACGCTGCATTTGATTCAGAGAACAGTACTGACTAGTGACGTAAATATTATAACAAGGTATCCTGTTCCATCACAAACGTCCCTTCTGTTATTATACCGCTGATTTCTTTCCTCTAAACACAATTTTCCTTTGTGCAGTATGACACCCAAATCCTGTTTATTATATGTAGATGCATGCATATGAGGAGCCGGAAGGAGCCCGCTAGCAAGAAGCTGAGGCTCCCAGTATCTATACAGCAGATTACAGTGGCTAATGCACTCTGTAGCAGATTCTCCGAGGTCACACAGAGGGGTGCAGATATCAATTAATGATGGAGGTCTCTCTGTTCCAGAATAAAATCTTCTGTGGAAAAACTCCGTAACAGCCTCTCCGGGTGCTGTTTGATGCATATAGATGAGTGAGTATCAGTGAATCAGCTGCACAGAGGGGACAGGTGAAAAGAGGGGGGGGCTGGTGTGGGTGGTGAATTTTCTCTCCTGATCATTAAGTAGTTGCTTGGGCTCAAATTCAGTGCATAAAGTAGCTGCTGGCCTCCCTAACATCCACATCCTGCCATACGCACCTAAGCAACATCATTAGAATCTGCCTCCTTACCCAAGACACCAAATATTACACTGTTTCATACTGACTACTGCAATAAACTCCTTATTGTCCTTCCCACCTCTTCTTCCTAATCCAATCTCTCAAACGTTTCAGTTAAACTCATCTACCTAAGTCGTTGATCCCCATCAGATGCCCGGCTCTGCCAGTCCCTACACTGGCTCCCCATATGGCTAAGAACACTGCTCAAAATATTGACCCATCACCGGCAAAGCTCACAACCTCACACCTCCAAATTATCCCAGTTCACCCTCTTTGGTCAACGTCTGACCTATGTTTTAATCCTTCTCCCGCCTCAGAGGCTTCTCATGCACTGCTCCTGCTTTCTGGAGCTCTCTAGCCCACTCCATCAGAGCTTCACCAACCTGCTTAGAGGGTTGCCCCACCTCTTCACGGAGAGTTTCATTTCATCCTAACCAACAAAAAAATGTCAACTGCTTCAAATCCAATCTATATGACAAGCTACAGCACACCTTTTGTCTTCCCCAATCTACAACATATAGATTGCAAGCTATACAGACAAGCTACTGCACACCTTTTGTCTTCCCCAATCTACAACATATAGATTGCAAGCTATAGACACGCTACTGCACACCTTTTGTCTTCCCCAATCTACAACATATAGATTGCAAGCTATAGACACGCTACTGCACACCTTTTGTCTTCCCCAATCTACAACATATAGATTGCAAGCTATATAGACACGCTACAGCACACCTTTTGTCTTCCCCAATCTACAACATATAGATTGCAAGCTATACAGACAAGCTACAGCACACCTTTTGTCTTCCCCAATCTACAACATATAGATTGCAAGCTATATAGACACGCTACTGCACACCTTTTGTCTTCCCCAATCGTCTATATATAGCTTGTAAAGCTACAGCACACCTTTTGTCTTCCCCAATCTACAACATATAGATTGCAAGCTATATATAGACACGCTACTGCACACCTTTTGTCTTCCCCAATCTACAACATATAGATTGCAAGCTATATATAGACACGCTACAGCACACCTTTTGTCTTCCCCAATCTACAACATATAGATTGCAAGCTATACAGACAAGCTACAGCACACCTTTTGTCTTCCCCAATCTACAACATATAGATTGCAAGCTATATAGACACGCTACTGCACACCTTTTGTCTTCCCCAATAGTCTATATATAGCTTGTAAAGCTACAGCACACCTTTTGTCTTCCCCAATCTACAACATATAGATTGCAAGCTATATATAGACACGCTACTGCACACCTTTTGTCTTCCCCAATCTACAACATATAGATTGCAAGCTATATATAGACACGCTACAGCACACCTTTTGTCTTCCCCAATCTACAACATATAGATTGCAAGCTATACAGACAAGCTACAGCACACCTTTTGTCTTCCCCAATCTACAACATATAGATTGCAAGCTATATATAGACACGCTACTGCACACCTTTTGTCTTCCCCAATCGTCTATATATAGCTTGTAAAGCTACAGCACACCTTTTGTCTTCCCCAATCTACAACATATAGATTGCAAGCTATACAGACAAGCTACTGCACACCTTTTGTCTTCCCCAATCTACAACATATAGATTGCAAGCTATACAGACAAGCTACAGCACACCTTTTGTCTTCCCCAATCTACAACATATAGATTGCAAGCTATACAGACAAGCTACAGCACACCTTTTGTCTTCCCCAATCGTCTATATATAGCTTGTAAAGCTACAGCACACCTTTTGTCTTTCCCAATCTACAACATATAGATTGCAAGCTATATATAGACACGCTACTGCACACCTTTTGTCTTCCCCAATCTACAACATATAGATTGCAAGCTATATATAGACACGCTACTGCACACCTTTTGTCTTCCCCAATCTACAACATTTAGATTGCAAGCTATATATAGACACGCTACTGCACACCTTTTGTCTTCCCCAATCTACAACATATAGATTGCAAGCTATACAGACAAGCTACTGCACACCTTTTGTCTTCCCCAATCTACAACATATAGATTGCAAGCTATAGAGACAAGCTTTTGTCTTCCCCAACCTACAACATATAGATTGCAAGCTATATAGACACACTACTGCACACCTTTTGTCTTCCACAATCTACAACATATAGATTGCAAGCTATATAGACAAGCCCTCATCTTCCTGCATTGATTTGTTTATGTCTGTTCTAAGTAATCATTTACCAACAAACGTAATTGTAAGATTCCTACTTAAAGGGATTACTTTCTGTTATAATTTTTAAGCTAAACAACTAACATATTAAAGTTAATAAACATTAATTAAAACCTACTGACCTATATTTTCTCCAAAACGAAGTTTCATAACGTTCTAAAAGTTATATCTTTTATTCGCCAATGTCACGTTATCCTGCCCACTATTTTCAGCACTGAGTGTTCAAAATACTTAAACCAATAACTTTGTTTTTAAAGCGCCATTTTGAAACCTAGGTATTGTAAACGGATTGGTACAGAGCAAAAGATACCCACGGAGTGGGTTTGGAAAACAATTAAATTTGCAGACAAGATTTCTGATATACGGTAGAGATATGTTAATGAAATGCTATTGATAAAAAGCGTATTTGGGGTAGTTAGTTAGTAAAAGGCATAGAAAATATTTACTTACAGTGGCCCTTTAAGGTCGTACCTGAGCCCAATAATTCATACACAACGAAGGTGCATCTTTATATCAGGCACATGTGGTACTCCAGCCCGGTATTCTACCCCGGACGTATATGTGCACACGCTACCTACCCAGATCCTGCTGCCTCACCCTGTTGTACATGTGTGCATGCGCTACCTACCCAGATCCTGCTGCCTCACTGATGTATACCTGTATCCATGCGCTACCTACCCAGAGCCTGCTGCCTCACCCTGTTCTCCATGCGCTACCTACCCAGAGCCTGCTGCCTCACCCTGTTCTCCATGCGCTACCTACCCAGAGCCTGCTGCCTCACCCTGTTCTCCATGCGCTACCTACCCAGAGCCTGCTGCCTCACCCTGTTCTCCATGCGCTACCTACCCAGAGCCTGCTGCCTCACCCTGTTCTCCATGCGCTACCTACCCAGAGCCTGCTGCCTCACCCTGTTCTCCATGCGCTACCTACCCAGAGCCTGCTGCCTCACCCTGTTCTCCATGCGCTACCTACCCAGAGCCTGCTGCCTCACCCTGTTCTCCATGCGCTACCTACCCAGAGCCTGCTGCCTCACCCTGTATGCATGCACTACCTACCCAGAGCCTGCTGCCTCACTGATGTATACCTGTATGCATGCGCTACCTACCCAGAGCCTGCTGCCTCACTGATGTATACCTGTATGCATGCGCTACCTACCCAGAGCCTGCTGCCTCACTGATGTATACCTGTATGCATGCGCTACCTACCCAGAGCCTGCTGCCTCACTGATGTATACCTGTATGCATGCGCTACCTACCCAGAGCCTGCTGCCTCACTGATGTATACCTGTATGCATGCGCTACCTACCCAGAGCCTGCTGCCTCACTGATGTATACCTGTATGCATGCGCTACCTACCCAGAGCCTGCTGCCTCACTGATGTATACCTGTATGCATGCGCTACCTACCCAGAGCCTGCTGCCTCACTGATGTATACCTGTATGCATGCGCTACCTACCCAGAGCCTGCTGCCTCACTGATGTATACCTGTGTGCATGCGCTACCTACCCAGAGCCTGCTGCCTCACTGATGTATACCTGTGTGCATGCGCTACCTACCCTAAAATCACAGTAAACTAGAGATCTAACCCACCTTACCAATATATGCATGTATGAATGTATATTAATGTTCACGTTATGCAGATATACAATTTATACCAAAAAAAAAAACCTGTGGCAACAGAAAACCTAACAATATAAATAGATATAGGTCAATTCGGAAGTTGTACAAACTAAAAAAATAAATTTCACTTTACGTGTTAGAGTCCCTCTCTAGATAAAGTACTTAACCTCTTTGTTCCATCAAAACAATGGAGGCATCAGTAAACATACAGGTTGTGATGTTAAACCTTCAGCTATTAATTAGTGCTGTAATCCATAATCATACGGTAGCCAGCATAACAGATTATCTGCAATAGTTGCGCATTTCTCACCATGTAAAAGAACCAGTGACCCACACCTCCTGATAAAATGGTGAATAAGGTCAGTTAACACCAATAAGTAGATTCCATCAGTCAGGGGGTCTGCCGGATCACTTTAGTACATTGTCTTGTGTGAGGTCGGTGTCACAATCAAGTGTAGTTTGACCAAATTCCTCATCAGTTTCTATTGTGTATGCTCCACTTGTTTACTGTCATTTTTGTGTGAAATCCCCAAACAAAAACACAATACTGTAGTTCAGTAACGCTTGACCATAAGCAGAACAAAAAATATTAAATAATCCAAAGACATTGAAGAAACGGTTGTGCTGCTTTGGAGCAGGTGTCAGTCGTTTTGAATACACTGCGTTCCTCTGGATCTCACTAATATACTACCTTCCTAGCTTACTCAATTAAAACGTTATCCCCTCAAAAAAACGTTCAAATCACTGAAATTGGAAAAGATCATTTGTAGAGTAGCGCCCCAACTATACTCAGGGCTGAAGGTTAAATAAAAGCACATATAAGTTAAACATATATAAACTCAGTTATAATTTATTTAAAACAAAAATATAAATATATCAAAATTCCCAAATAATGAATTCTTACTTCAAACCTCTGTATATACAAAATATTTATTGAAGCACGATATGTGTCACCTAAAAAATTAAAAATCAATCCTAAACAAATAAATAATCCTAAACAAATAATTTATCTAATAACAATAGTTGTGGCCACAACTTTATATTTATATGATAAAATCGAGTGATATTAATTTCCAAACTCTGATTTTTTATAGGCAGTAAGAGGACTCTTATAAATGTCCTGATTAGCTCACAGTTTGCAATTCTCCTTTTGGAATTTTCTTAAGGATACTATATTCTCAATGTTAATATTAGTGTTGTTAAATAGTTTCAGTTGAGTATATACACACCGGGTAGCGTCACTTTAGCCGTTAGGTTTTCACACTCAGTTTTAGATCACAGAACCAATCAGCTATTGGTATTTGGACAACTCCCTTATTTGAATTTCCAATGCCGGTTAGAAACTTTGCAGAGTTATGGCAATTGTAACAATAATTCTCAGTATTTTTGCAAGAAATTAAGTGTTCTCCTTTGTATCCAAACAGTCTTTTTCTACTATTCACTTTCTAACCGCTTTAACTTTTAAAAGAGAAAAACGCTCTTACCTCGTCTGTGTCTCCTATTTCTCTTAGGCGGCTTCTTAATTCAAGCCTTACCTGGACACTTTTGAGCGATTCTCTGCAGTTATTGGGTATCGTGGAAAGCTGAATAAGTAAATTGTAGTCCTGACAGCTGCAGCTTGTCTTTGTCAATTTTTAATTTTTTAGGTGACACATATCATGCTTCAATAAATATTTTGTATATACAGAGGTTTGAAGTAAGGTGTCAGTCGTTTGTTATGTGAAATGTATACCTCAACAATACGCACGTAAAAATAATATTATGTGACGCGGATGCTCTTCATTTGTGTCTGACCTACAAACAGGCACAGGCAGGACACCCCCCCCATACAGAGGCGCAGAGGCAGGACCCCCCCCCATACAGAGGCAGGACCCCCCCCATACAGAGGCGCACAGGCAGGACCCCCCCCATACATAAGCGCACAGGCAGGACCCCCCCCCCCCATACATAGGCGCACAGGCAGGACCCCCCCCATACATAGGAGCAGAGGCAGGACCCCCCCCCATACAGAGGCGCACAGGCAGGACCCCCCCCCATACAGAGGCGCACAGGCAGGACCCCCCCCCCCATACAGAGGCGCAGAGGCAGGACCCCCCCCCCATACAGAGGCGCAGAGGCAGGACCCCCCCCCATACAGAGGCGCACAGGCAGGGCCCCCCCCCCATACAGAGGCGCACAGGCAGGACCCCCCCCCATACAGAGGCGCACAGGCAGGACCCCCCCATATACAGAGGCGCACAGGCAGGACCCCCCCATATACAGAGGCGCACAGGCAGGACCCCCCCATATACAGAGGCGCACAGGCAGGACCCCCCATATACAGAGGCGCACAGGCAGGACCCCCCATATACAGAGGCGCACAGGCAGGACCCCCCCCATACAGAGGCGCACAGATGCACCTATAGAGAAGAAAACGGTCCCCTCTACAGTAGTTATGTGACCATCAGAGACTCTCACAGAGCCTTACATGCTGGTGAGGAAAAACTCTGAAACTACCTCACACCAAAGCCACTATGTAGTGAACGCCTTCTGTATTAACAACACATCAAACAACGCTTGTTCTCTCAGCACTGTACTCTACAGCCTCAGGTAGCTGCCCTGGGACCTACCTAGCCATCAGTGTCAGAGAGCTGCCCTGGGACCTACCTAGCCATCAGTGTCAGAGAGCTGCCCTGGGACCTACCTAGCCATCAGTGTCAGAGAGCTGCCCTGGGACCTACCTAGCCATCAGTGTCAGAGAGCTGCCCTGGGACCTACCTAGCCATCAGTGTCAGAGAGCTGCCCTGGGACCTACCTAGCCATCAGTGTCAGAGAGCTGCCCTGGGACCTACCTAGCCATCAGTGACAGAGAGCTGCCCTGGGACCTACCTAGCCATCAGTGACAGAGAGCTGCCCTGGGACCTACCTAGCCATCAGTGTCAGAGAGCTGCCCTGGGACCTACCTAGCCATCAGTGTCAGAGAGCTGCCCTGGGACCTACCTAGCCATCAGTGTCAGAGAGCTGCCCTGGGACCTACCTAGCCATCAGTGTCAGAGAGCTGCCCTGGGACCTACCTAGCCATCAGTGTCAGAGAGCTGCCCTGGGACCTACCTAGCCATCAGTGTCAGAGAGCTGCCCTGGGACCTACCTAGCCATCAGTGTCAGGTAGCTGCCCTGGGGCCCCGTGTTGCAGTGTCAGGTAGCTGCCCTGGGGCCCCGTGTTGCAGTGTCAGGTAGCTGCCCTGGGGCCCCGTGTTGCAGTGTCAGGTAGCTGCCCTGGGGCCCCGTGTTGCAGTGTCAGGTAGCTGCCCTGGGGCCCCGTGTTGCAGTGTCAGGTAGCTGCCCTGGGGCCCCGTGTTGCAGTGTCAGGTAGCTGCCCTGGGGCCCCGTGTTGCAGTGTCAGGTAGCTGCCCTGGGGCCCCGTGTTGCAGTGTCAGGTAGCTGCCCTGGGGCCCCGTGTTGCAGTGTCAGGTAGCTGCCCTGGGGCCCCGTGTTGCAGTGTCAGGTAGCTGCCCTGGGGCCCCGTGTTGCAGTGTCAGGTAGCTGCCCTGGGGCCCCGTGTTGCAGTGTCAGGTAGCTGCCCTGGGGCCCCGTGTTGCAGTGTCAGGTAGCTGCCCTGGGGCCCCGTGTTGCAGTGTCAGGTAGCTGCCCTGGGGCCCCGTGTTGCAGTGTCAGGTAGCTGCCCTGGGGCCCCGTGTTGCAGTGTCAGGTAGCTGCCCTGGGGCCCCGTGTTGCAGTGTCAGGTAGCTGCCCTGGGGCCCCGTGTTGCAGTGTCAGGTAGCTGCCCTGGGGCCCCGTGTTGCAGTGTCAGGTAGCTGCCCTGGGGCCCCGTGTTGCAGTGTCAGGTAGCTGCCCTGGGGCCCCGTGTTGCAGTGTCAGGTAGCTGCCCTGGGGCCCCGTGTTGCAGTGTCAGGTAGCTGCCCTGGGGCCCCGTGTTGCAGTGTCAGGTAGCTGCCCTGGGGCCCCGTGTTGCAGTGTCAGGTAGCTGCCCTGGGGCCCCGTGTTGCAGTGTCAGGTAGCTACCCTGGGGCCCCGTGTTGCAGTGTCAGGTAGCTACCCTGGGGCCCCGTGTTGCAGTGTCAGGTAGCTACCCTGGGGCCCCGTGTTGCAGTGTCAGGTAGCTACCCTGGGGCCCCGTGTTGCAGTGTCAGGTAGCTACCCTGGGGCCCCGTGTTGCAGTGTCAGGTAGCTACCCTGGGGCCCCGTGTTGCAGTGTCAGGTAGCTACCCTGGGGCCCCGTGTTGCAGTGTCAGGTAGCTACCCTGGGGCCCCGTGTTGCAGTGTCAGGTAGCTACCCTGGGGCCCCGTGTTGCAGTGTCAGGTAGCTACCCTGGGGCCCCGTGTTGCAGTGTCAGGTAGCTACCCTGGGGCCCCGTGTTGCAGTGTCAGGTAGCTACCCTGGGGCCCCGTGTTGCAGTGTCAGGTAGCTACCCTGGGGCCCCGTGTTGCAGTGTCAGGTAGCTACCCTGGGGCCCCGTGTTGCAGTGTCAGGTAGCTACCCTGGGGCCCCGTGTTGCAGTGTCAGGTAGCTACCCTGGGGCCCCGTGTTGCAGTGTCAGGTAGCTACCCTGGGGCCCCGTGTTGCAGTGTCATGTAGCTGCCCTGGGGCCCCGTGTTGCAGTGTCAGGTAGCTACCCTGGGGCCCCGTGTTGCAGTGTCAGATAGCTACCCTGGGGCCCCGTGTTGCAGTGTCAGGTAGCTACCCTGGGGCCCCGTGTTGCAGTGTCAGGTAGCTGCCCTAAGGCCCCGGGTCTTATTAACAATTTCATCCAGCCCCTGAGTGTGTTGCTACCATGGGCCCCATCCCTCCGCCCCGCTCCCACCTCCAGTCCCCGCCTCACCCTCCCGGGCTGCAGACAAAGCCGTGCGGGTGCTGGGCTGCGGACGCGCTGCTGATGGGCAGGCTGCTTGGGTAACGCTCCAGTCGGGATCCGGGGGTGCTGTGCGGCCTGTTGTATGCAAGTGTCGGCCTCAGCGGCCCGTATCCCAGCGGGTATCACAGGGGATGCTGCTGTCCGGGGATCCCACCTCTCCCGCCGGCCGCGCCACACGACGAGGCGGGGGCGGTCTCCTCCCGGGGCCCTGTAACCACAACTGCCGGTTGATTGGCTAAGAGGGCCGTCACTCAGATGTTTTGCCACGCCCACGTAGGACCCTTCTTTACTTTCTCTGCGCCATCACAGAGAGCCCCTCTTGTCAATCAAACAGGCAAGTGTAGTGACCCCGCCCACTCAAAGAGCCAACAGCAGCTGCAGCTCATGGTTGGTGGAGTTAACGTCACTGTGGGCGGAGCTTCCCCAAACCTGCATACCTGAGCGAAAGAAGGGCGGGTCCCTCGTGTGATTGACAAGAGATTAAACCTATGGGCATATCATCCTGACTGCCGCGTTCCACCTCCTTCAGGCGGCTTCAGCTGTCACTTCCGCTTGTTTCAGTTACCTCAGTGATTTCCTGCGGGGAGGGGCGCGGGTAGGAGAGGGATACAGGTAGTGAGGGTCCTGTACAGAGCGGTACAGCTAGCGAGGGGCAGGAGAGGGGCTGGAGAGGGGCTAGAGAGGGGCTACAGCTAGCGAGGGGCAGGAGAGGGGCTACAGCTAGCGAGGGGCAGGAGAGGGGCTACAGCTAGCGAGGGGCAGGAGAGGGGCTACAGCTAGCGAGGGGCAGGAGAGGGGGTACAGCTAGCGAGGGGAAGGAGAGGGGGTACAGCTGGAGAGGGGGTACAGCTAGCGAGGGGCAAGAGAGGGGCTACAGCTAGCGAGGGGCAGGAGAGGGGGTACAGCTGGAGAGGGGGTACAGCTAGCGAGGGGCAGGAGAGGGGGTACAGCTGGAGAGGGGGTACAGCTGGAGAGGGGCTACAGCTAGCGAGGGGCAGGAGAGGGGGTACAGCTAGCGAGGGGAAGGAGAGGGGGTACAGCTGGAGAGGGGGTACAGCTAGCGAGGGGCAAGAGAGGGGCTACAGCTAGCGAGGGGCAGGAGAGGGGGTACAGCTAGCGAGGGGCAGGAGAGGGGCTACAGCTAGCGAGGGGCAGGAGAGGGGCTACAGCTAGCGAGGGGCAGGAGAGGGGGTACAGCTGGAGAGGGGGTACAGCTAGCGAGGGGCAGGAGAGGGGCTACAGCTAGCGAGGGGCAGGAGAGGGGCTACAGCTAGCGAGGGCAGGAGAGGGGCTACAGCTAGCGAGGGGCAGGAGAGGGGCTACAGCTAGCGAGGGGCAGGAGAGGGGCTACAGCTAGCGAGGGGCAGGAGAGGGGCTACAGCTAGCGAGGGGCAGGAGAGGGGCTACAGCTAGCGAGGGGCAGGAGAGGGGCTACAGCTAGCGAGGGGCAGGAGAGGGGGTACAGCTGGAGATGGGGTACAGCTAGCGAGGGGCAGGAGAGGGGGTACAGCTGGAGAGGGGGTACAGCTAGCGAGGGGCAGGAGAGGGGGTACAGCTAGCGAGGGGCAGGAGATGGGGGGTACAGCTAGCGAGGGGCAGGAGAGGGGGTGCAGCTAGCGAGGGGCAGGAGAGGGGGTACAGCTAGCGAGGGGCAGGAGAGGGGGTACAGCTAGCGAGGGGCAGGAGAGGGGCTACAGCTAGCGAGGGGCAGGAGATGGGGGGTACAGCTAGCGAGGGGCAGGAGATGGGGGGTACATCTAGCGAGGGGCAGGAGATGGGGGGTACATCTAGCGAGGGGCAGGAGATGGGGGGTACATCTAGCGAGGGGCAGGAGATGGGGGGTACATCTAGCGAGGGGCAGGAGATGGGGGGGTACATCTAGCGAGGGGCAGGAGATGGGGGGTACATCTAGCGAGGGGCAGGAGATGGGGGGTACATCTAGCGAGGGGCAGGAGATGGGGGGTACATCTAGCGAGGGGCAGGAGAGGGGGGGTACATCTAGCGAGGGGCAGGAGATGGGGGGTACATCTAGCGAGGGGCAGGAGATGGGGGGTACATCTAGCGAGGGGCAGGAGATGGGGGGTACATCTAGCGAGGGGCAGGAGATGGGGGGTACATCTAGCGAGGGGCAGGAGATGGGGGGTACATCTAGCGAGGGGCAGGAGATGGGGGGTACATCTAGCGAGGGGCAGGAGATGGGGGGTACATCTAGCGAGGGGCAGGAGATGGGGGGTACATCTAGCGAGGGGCAGGAGATGGGGGGTACATCTAGCGAGGGGCAGGAGATGGGGGGTACATCTAGCGAGGGGCAGGAGATGGGGGGTACATCTAGCGAGGGGCAGGAGATGGGGGGTACATCTAGCGAGGGGCAGGAGATGGGGGGTACATCTAGCGAGGGGCAGGAGATGGGGGGTACATCTAGCGAGGGGCAGGAGATGGGGGGTACATCTAGCGAGGGGCAGGAGATGGGGGGTACATCTAGCGAGGGGCAGGAGATGGGGGGTACATCTAGCGAGGGGCAGGAGATGGGGGGTACATCTAGCGAGGGGCAGGAGATGGGGGGTACATCTAGCGAGGGGCAGGAGATGGGGGGTACATCTAGCGAGGGGCAGGAGATGGGGGGTACATCTAGCGAGGGGCAGGAGATGGGGGGTACATCTAGCGAGGGGCAGGAGATGGGGGGTACATCTAGCGAGGGGCAGGAGATGGGGGGTACATCTAGCGAGGGGCAGGAGATGGGGGGTACATCTAGCGAGGGGCAGGAGATGGGGGGTACATCTAGCGAGGGGCAGGAGATGGGGGGTACATCTAGCGAGGGGCAGGAGATGGGGGGTACAGCTAGCGAGGGGCAGGAGAGGGGGTACAGCTAGCGAGGGGCTACAGCTAGCGAGGGGCAGGAGAGGGGGTACATCTAGCGAGGGGCTACAGCTAGCGAGGGGCAGGAGAGGGGGTACATCTAGCGAGGGGCTACAGATAGCGAGGGGCAGGAGATGGGGGGTACATCTAGCGAGGGGCAGGAGATGGGGGGTACATCTAGCGAGGGGCAGGAGAGGGGGGGTACATCTAGCGAGGGGCAGGAGATGGGGGGTACATCTAGCGAGGGGCAGGAGATGGGGGGTACATCTAGCGAGGGGCAGGAGATGGGGGGTACATCTAGCGAGGGGCAGGAGATGGGGGGTACATCTAGCGAGGGGCAGGAGATGGGGGGTACATCTAGCGAGGGGCAGGAGATGGGGGGTACAGCTAGCGAGGGGCAGGAGAGGGGGTACAGCTAGCGAGGGGCTACAGCTAGCGAGGGGCAGGAGAGGGGGTACATCTAGCGAGGGGCTACAGCTAGCGAGGGGCAGGAGAGGGGGTACATCTAGCGAGGGGCTACAGATAGCGAGGGGCAGGAGATGGGGTACATCTAGCGAGGTGTACCCCCTCCTAGCGAGGGGCAGGAGATGGGGGGTACAGCTAGCGAGGGGCAGGAGATGGGGGGTACAGCTAGCGAGGGCCCCTCGCTAGCTGTACCCCCTCCTTGCGAGGGGCAGGAGATGGCCCCTCGCTAGCTGTACCCCCCTCCTGCCCCCAAATTTTCAAGTATATAACCTTTTTAAAACTACACCATTATATATTTTTTATTTGACAGAAGGATTGTTCAGAAATATCGTTTGAAACTACCTTTTGGTTAAAGAAGATCACACAACATTCATATAAAGAACATGGAAGCTGTTATTGACACACACCACTGATGCTGGGACACTTCTACCATTTTTTGAATGATATTTCACGCCACATACCATTTTTTTCTGCTTTTTTCTGTTTAAAGAGACACATCACCTTTGTTCCCTTTTTTGCTTTAAGGAATATACTACTATTTTTTTTCTTCATTTTTTAAGTATTGACCACGCACAACCCACAGATTTTCATCAATTTATTATTTGAACACGGATTTATTTATTATTTTGATATGTCACTTTATGGATATCTAGTTTGGAATATTTTTGGACTTTGAATTTGTGTTGAACTTTGAATTGATTTTGCCACCTGTTTAGAATTTGACAGTTTTACACACTTGTATTCGTCACTTGTATCTTTTTGCAACATTACCAAATTGCAGTCCGGTTGCGTTCTTTATACATGTTAAACACATAATCAAAATTTCATTGTGAGCATTCCATATATTTACTGTTTTTTAACCATTTGTTGATTGTTAGCATTGTCATCACCAGTGACACTGTTTATGATCAAGACAGTCTGTTCTTAAGACATCTGAAACCTAGCAGGTTCACTTGTTTCATTTTAGCATTTTTAATGTTTTATGCTTTATGTATTAAATTGTTATTTACATGGATCCATGTTTTTAAATTAACTTGTTTATAAACTTATCTGTTTAATAAATTGTACTTTTTGACCATTGTAACTTGTGGTATTCTATAAACTATCTTACTCAGACCCAGCCTCTCTCCAGGTGGCACTTTGGTATATTTCTGATTGAGTTTCTATTTACAGTTGACAACTAGGTGTCAACACATCAAAGCCAGAGGTCTGTATTTAGCAGGCGCTAAGTGTATTTCATTGTTGATCCAATTCATTCATGTCTCAGGGTATTCCGGCTTTGGAGGAGCATCTCCGGCAACTCCGTTCCTCTTGGGTGCAGATTCAGGATTGCCTTCATCGTTCTATGCAGCGGCAAAAGTTCCAGGCTGATTGTAGGCGTCTGCCCGCGTCTTCCTACCAGGTTGGTGAGAGAGTTTGGCTGTCCTCCCGCAACTTAAACCCTTTGTGTGCCTTCCAATAAACTGGCTCCCCGTTATGTTGGTCCTTTTTGAATACTCCGACGGGTCAATCCTGTGGCCTACACTCGACCTTCCTCCTGCAATGCGCATCTCCAATGTTTTTCATGTCTCCCTCTTGAAACCATTGGTTTGTAATCGGTTTACCACTGTGTTGCCTCGTCCCCGCCCTATCTTTGTTGACAACCATGAGGAGTATGAGGTCAGCAACATTATTGACTCTCGTATGTCCAGGGGCTGTGTACAGTATTTGGTTCACTGGAGGGGCTACGGTCCGGTGGAGCGTTCATGGGTTCCCTCCTCTGATGTTCCCTCCTCAGTGCCTTCCATTCCCGTTTCCCCAATTAGCCTTTTGTCCTCCCGTGGGGGAGGGGTCATTGAGGGGAGGGTACTGTCAGGGTTTTTTCCCTGATCTGTTTGCCATGTTCTGCTGGCAGCCGTTTTACTCACCTCTCTTCCTGACTCTGGTGCATACTGTGTGGTGCTGCTCATTTCCTGCACTTCCTTTTATGGCCAGACTGGTGTACATCATCCGTGTGAGACAGGATGCAGTCTCAGAATTGTGATGTCATCACTTATTATTTAAAAGGGCCTCTGTTCAGTATGCTTTGCCCTTGCATTGTCTCAGCCCTGTTTGTGAGAGCTCCTGTGTATTACCTGGCTGTGTGACGTCCCTCCTGGTTCCTGATCCCTGGCTTGTTCCTGACTTTGCTGTTCTCCTTGTTCCTGATTCCGGCTCGTCTGACTATTCGCTTTGGCTCCTGACTCGGCTCGTCTGACTACCAGTTCTGGTTTTAATTCCTGGCTTGTTATTTGACTTGTGGACTTTTTATTATTTTTTGCTATTAATAAAGGTGTGATTATTTTTGCACTTCTTGTCTCAGTCTGATTCCTAGCACCCTGACGTACAGCCAGCGAGGGGTATTAGGGGGGTACCGCTAAGAAGGGGGTACAGCTATCGAGGGGCAGGAGGGGGTACAGCTAGCGAGGGGGAGGAAGGGGTACAGTTAGCAAGGGGCAGGAGAGGGGTACAGCTAGCGAGGGGCAGGAGGGGGGGTACAGCTAAGGAAGGGGGTACAGCTAGCAAGGGGCAGGAGGGGGGGTACAGCTAGCAAGGGGCAGGAGGGGGGGTACTGCTAGCGAGGGGCAGGAGAGGGGGTACAGCTAGCGAGGGGCAGAAGAAGGGGGGGTACAGCTAGCGAGGGGAAGGGGGTACAGCTAAGGAAAGGGGTACAGCTAGCGAGGGGTAGGGGGGTACAGCTAAGGAAAGGGGTTCAGCTAGCGAGGGGCAGGAGGGGGGTACAGCTAAGGAGGGTGGTACAGCTAGCGAGGGGCAAGAGGGGGGTACAGCTAGCGAGGGGCAGGAGGGGGTACAGCTAGCGTGGTGCAGGAGAGGGGGTACAGCTAGCGAGGGGCAGAAGGGGGGTACAGCTAGCGAGGGGCAGGAGAAAGGGGGTACAGCTAGCGAGGGGTAGGAGAAAGGGGGTACAGCTAGCGAGGGGTAGGAGAAAGGGGGTACAGCTAGCGAGGGGCAGGAGAAAGGGGGTACAGCTAGCGAGTAGACATGAGCCAGTTATAGTGTATTGTTAAGGTAAGGGCTGGTACTGCGCATCTGTAACTAGGAATGAGCCGGTTATAGTGTATTGTTAGGGTCAGGGCTGGTACTGCGCGTCTGTGACTAGGATTTAGCCGGTTATAGTGTATTGTAAGGGTCAGGGCTGGTACTGCGCGTCTGTGACTAGGAATGAGCCGGTTATAGTGTATTGTTAGGGTCAAGGCTGGTACTGCGCGTCTGTGACTAGGAATGAGCCGGTTATAGTGTATTGTTAGTCAGGGCTGCTACTGCGCATCTGTGACTAGGAATGAGCCGTTTATAGTGTATTGTTAGGGTCAGGGCTGGTACTGTGCGTCTGACTAGGAATGAGTCGGTTATAGTGTATTGTTAGGGTCAGGGCTGGTTCTGTGACTAGGAATGAACCGGTTATAGTGTATTGTTAGGGTCAGGGCTGGTACTGTGCATCTGTGACTAGGAATGAGCTAGTTATAGTGTATTGTTAGGGTCAGGGCTGGCACTGCGCCTCTGTGACTAGGCAGGAGCCGATTATAGTGTATTGTGTCTGAAAAATTTAATTATAGCTGGGGACTTTAATCGGACATTATATCCTGCATTAGATAGACTGTCACAGAAGGCAACTAGAAACATTCAAAAGGAAGCCAGAACAGCTAAATTGTTTAATAAAACACTTAGGGTGAAAGATATATGGAGGTTGCAGAATCCAGATGTAAAAATTTATACATGCGAGTCGCAGGCCCACCAAACAATGTCTAGTCTGGATTACTTTTTGATAGCAGAAAAATTGTTTAGGTATGAGATAGTATCGGATATCAAAGAAATCCTAATTTCAGATCATGCCATTGTTACTATAAATATAAAAATCCGGAATAAGCAGATAGCAGGTAACAGTTTTTTTTTTTCCTAAATATTTAGCACTCAATGTGCAGTTTAAAGCTTGGCTTAAGATAAAATGGAGGGAGTTTTATGAATTCAATTATGCACTAGAAATCCGAGCTGAAACTCTATGGGAAACATTTAAAGCTGTGATAAGGGGAGAAATTAAGGGATATTTAGTCATACAAAAACGTATATTTTCAGCCAGAGATACACAATTGGCGAATCAGCTCCGCAATGCATACAATAGCTATATTAACGATCCAATTCAGATAAGGTGGGATTCTTATCAGAGGAAGAAGAAAGAAAGGGAAGTATTTTTGGCACAAAAGCTGGCACGAGAAGAGCTAAGGACTAGGTTCTCTTTTTACAGACATGGGGGCAAGGCAGGACATTTTTTGGCAAATATAATTAAAAGTAAACAAAAAAATTGTTGATTGAATCCCTTAAAACCCTGCAGGGTAGAATTATTAATAGTAAAATAATTGAAGATTTTATTTTACAATTCTTTAAGAAATTAAACTCAAAACAAGAAATAAATTTACAAATTAAAGAAAATTTTTGGAGAGAACTTAAAATCCCCAATTTAGAGGAAGTCAAATTAAAAGAACTAAACAAACCTATCTCCCAGCAAGAAGTTATGAGTGCCATTAAGAAAGCACCGGCTAGTAAAGCTGCTGGACCGGACCAGATTCCGGTAGAACTTTACAAATGCCTTTCAGATGAAATCGCCCCAACCTTGGTAAAACTATTTGATAATTTTTATATAGACGGTATGTCATGTTCTAAATATTTTACATCATCTTTAATAGCCTTAATTCCAAAAAAAGGGAAAGATAAAGAAGAGATAAGCTCATACTGTCAGGGCACAGGTAAATACATATTTATATATATATATATATATATATATATATATATATATATAGATCTACGTTCAACCCCAAAGGAGAAAAACAAACGCTTCACTCTCCGGTCTTTATCATCGATATTTAATATTCACAAGCAATTAAATTACAGCATTCCCAAACGTTTCGACACCAATTGGTGTCTTTTTCAATGGGTGTTTGCCAAAATTCGTTTGTCCCAAAAGGCTCCTAAAAACTATTCCCAACCGCTTACCTATAAGTCCCCGTATGTGCTGACGTCACTTCCGGTGTCACGGAGGCCGCTCCCGCTTGCGTACATCACTGCTCCTTCTCAGCCACATGGCTAATTACCATAACTCCACCTGCGTGATGTCATCTACACACATGCAGTACATTTAGGCTGTGCGCATGTCGGGAGTTAGCAGCTCCGATAGCACCGGACTGACAGTTATAGACATGTGATTTAAAAACCCACTAACCTACATTTTATGATAAAAAATGCTAGACAACACTTATCTGAGACCCTTAATATTTCTTAGTTACATAGTAGACCTAATACCAAATCCATTATATCTATTATATCTCGGTTATGTTCATCTAGGGGGTTCTATATTTACACAACGTCTATTTACTCATCATTCCCCCAACTTTTTGTATTGACATAACAGCTAATCTATAGATAATGGTATAAAGATGGTATAGAAATAGGGTTATAATTTAGTGAGGGAACTTATCATAATAGCATTTGTCCCTAATAAAGTAAAGTAGAAAACTTTTTAGGTCCGCAACAGTACACTGCATCATGGAGATTCTTTGATTAATACTGTCCTTATCTCATCCATTGTACACAAATGGATAATTCAGTCCCCTGGGAAAGAAGTGACCTAGATCAAACAATCCTAGACATCCCCTCAAAGGAAGACATTAAAATCCAGTTGTGTATTTATACCTTTCGGAGCTACTGTATCCAATCGGTAGATCCAGGAGGTTTCCACCTGGAGGAGTTTGGTATTCCTGTCTCCCCCTCTCCGTAGGGGTGGCACATGATCTATGAGTATGGTCCTTAGGCTTGCAGCTGTGTGTCCTGCCTGGAGAAAATGTCGAGCCACTGGTTGATCCGACTCACGTTTCTCAATCGCTAGCCTAATCGCATGGCGATGATTGGCCATCCTCTCACGAAAGGTGGTAGATGTTTTCCCCACATACATCAAGGAACACGGACACATCAGTACATAAGTACTGAAGCATGACAGCCTATGTAGAATCTTATACTTCCTCCCAGTGTGTGGGTGGTGGAAGTACATCCCAGTTAACATACTATTACACTTAGCACAGTCCCCACACCTGTAGCATCCCAGTTTCCTTTTTGCATCCAACCATGTTCCCTTCTCGTAACACTTTGTTAGGTCATTGTGGACCAAAATATCCTTTAAATTGGGTGCTCTTTTGTATACCATCGGTGGGGCTTTCATACGTGTAAAGGGTAAAGTCTTGTCTGAGCTCACAATTTCCCAGTTCCTCTTTACCGATTCTGCCAAAAACTTGGACATGGGGTTGAACTTTGTTACAAAATTGATGTTATCACTTCCATATTCCACATTTTTCTTCACACCCTGAGGCAGAAGCAGTGACTTTTGATCTTGTTGCGCCAGTTCAGTATGTACCTTTTTGATCAATTTACGTGCATACCCTCGCTGTTCCAGTTTGTTGACAATTTCTTCCTCTTGTATCCTTCTTGTCTCCGGCAGTGTATTATTGCGAGCCACTCGCGTGAGCTGAGAGGAAACACCTCTTTTTTGATGTCCCGGATGGTAACTTGTGGAAAGCAGTAAGGAGTTTTTATCAGTAGGCTTTGTATGTGGGGAAAACATCCTACCACCTTTCGTGAGAGGATGGCCAATCATCGCCATGCGATTAGGCTAGCGATTGAGAAACTTGAGTCGGATCAACCAGTGGCTCGACATTTTCTCCAGGCAGGACACACAGCTGCAAGCCTAAGGACCATACTCATAGATCATGTGCCACCCCTGCGGAGAGGGGGAGACAGGAATACCAAACTCCTCCAGGTGGAAACCTCCTGGATCTACCGATTGGATACAGTAGCTCCGAAAGGTCTAAATACACAACTGGATTTTAATGTCTTCCTTTGAGGGGATGTCTAGGATTGTTTGATCTAGGTCACTTCTTTCCCAGGGGACTGAATTATCCATTTGTGTACAATGGAGGAGATAAGGACAGTATTAATCGAAGAATCTCCATGATGCAGTGTACTGTTGCGGACCTAAAAAGTTTTCTACTTTACTTCATTAGGGACGAATGCTATTATAAGTTCCCTCACTAAATTATAACCCTATTTCTATACCATCTTTATACCATTATCTATAGATTAGTTGTTATGTCAATACAAAAAGTTTGGGGAATGATGAGTAAATAGACGTTGTGTAAATATAGAACCCCCTATATGAACATAACCGAGATATAATAGATATAATGGATTTGGTATTAGGTCTACTATGTAACTAAGAAATATTAAGGGTCTCAGATAAGTGTTGTCTAGCATTTTTTATCATAAAATGTAGGTTAGTGGGTTTTTAAATCACATGTCTATAACTGTCAGTCCGGTGCTATCGGAGCTGCTAACTCCCGACATGCACACAGCCTAAATGTACTGCGTGTGTGTAGATGACATCACGCAGGTGGAGTTATGGTAATTAGCCATGTGGCTGAGAAGGAGCAGTGATGTACGCAAGCGGGAGCGGCCTCCGTGACACCGGAAGTGACGTCAGCACATACGGGGACTTATAGGTAAGCGGTTGGGAATAGTTTTTAGGAGCCTTTTGGGACAAACGAATTTTGGCAAACACCCATTGAAAAAGTGTCAGGGATTTATCTCTTTTCCTACTGTGCCTTTAAGAATGTCAACTCACTACCCCTATTTAAGGCTCCTCCCAACAGAACTCATTGCTTGGTAATTTGTTGCTCAGTGTGAAGCTGCTTCAGAAGAGACCTAGCCGTTTATACTACTTTGTATTCTCAACTTATTGCTCTCCTTGAGTATCTGCCTATTTGAATCAACTTGCAGATTCTCTTTTGTGCTTGAAGATTTGCTCCGTTTGTTCACTAAGAGATTTCTCAGTCTCTCTCCTGTAGTGAGGTTGTTCCCCTGCAGCGTGTGACGTCACGCTCCTCATTCTCCCGCCGCGGATCTCTGCCAGGCTCTCTGCGATACTCCTAGGACTTGTTGCTGTGTGGTAACTGTATCGCTATGTGCTAATATCATCTACAATATTTCTAGTTTATATATATTGCATTCTATGAACTGTGTGTACTGCTGCAACCTCATTTCTCTTTCACTTGCTATATATTGTGGAACGCTCATTTGCTGGATTTCCATATTCGCTTCAGATATCAAATATGCACTAAACCTTTTTACTGCTATTTACCAAATTACAAACAAATAACTGTGACAAAGATTATTACAAAGTACCATTATTCATTATCGGACTGCATAAGCATATTTCAAACTTTACGCAATTAACCTCTATTGTGCTTGAAATGAACTGTTTGCTCTAACTTAAACTATATCTGTTTCCTCAAGTTTACCACAGCTTATATTACTCTGAATGAACAACTCTACAAAGTATTAATATTCATTATCAAAGTATGGTTTACAAAATGACCAGAGGTTGACTTATTCACTTATCTAAGTACTGTGTTAATTTCAGTGTGTTTGTTAAAGCCTGCTGCATAAACTATTTCCATTGCAACTCTGTTTGAATTAAGGCACCTGCACTAATTAACTCTTTCACTACTGCTGCAGTCAATCCTATAAAACTTACTCTCTTTTCTGCTTTAAGCATTTATTGTTGCGTGAAGGTTCCGGTTTCACTCAGCAACCCTGCTGTAGTGACCCTCAGATCAATGAGCATATCAGGGTTCCCTTAAGTTAAATCTGTGGGAATCCGAGGCAAGGTGTGAGACTGAGTGGTCCTGCATAAAGCAGGGGCTGTAATTGTAGTGTTCTCTAAAAACAACTAAACATATCCTTACATATTACCAAGCCTTAAAAAAAAAAAAAAAAAAAAAAGGAATACTACTAACAGCTAAAATCATGGATGTAAGTGAACTGTCCAGGAGAGTTGGTTCTTTAGCTCAGAGTATGGATCACATGATTCAAGGCTTAAGGGATATACAACTAGAGAATCAGAGTATAAATTTTTTTATTAATGATCATCTTGCAAACAAAACTACTAATGTTGAGTCATGTCCAGAACCCATTGTTAGTCCACCGGAAAAGTTCTCTGGGGACAGAGCTATGTTTAGGGATTTCAGGAATTCCTGCACTCTGCTTTTTACTTTGAAACCTAAGTCATACCCAACTGACAGGATTAGAGTTCTAACTGTAATTTCATTTCTCAGAGGTGAGGCCAGGTCTTGGGCCAATGCTTTCTATGAAAAAAATGATCCTATCCTAAATTCACTAGAAGATTTTTTTTCTGCAATGTCTCTTTTATATGAAGATCACAATAGAAAAAATACTGCTGAAACTGCCATTAGGTCTCTAAGGCAGGGCAAAAGAATGGTAGAAGACTACATTACTGAATTTAAAAGATGGGCTCCTGACACCCTGTGGAATATTCCTGCTCTATGCAATCAGTTCCGTTTGGGACTCAATGATGCAGTTAAGGATGAATTGGCAAGGGGTGTGATTCCAGAGGACTTGGATGAATTGATGACTCTCTCTATCGGCATAGATTGTCGGCTTAGGGAAAGGAAGTCAGAGAGATCTTATTCAGAGACTACCCCCAGAAGAAACCCCAATTATCATCACTCAACACCTTCCACAGCATTCACTAGACCCATAGAAGAACCCATGGATGTTGCAGTTATTAGGGGACCCTTGAGACCTGAGGAGAAAGCTAGGCGTAAGCTACTAAACCTATGTCTATACTGTGCTGAAAAGAACCATGCTGTTAGGGACTGTCCCTCTCTGATTCGACAAAAGAAGGGTAAGACTTCGTCCAATGACCATACTGTTAATTTGGTTGACAGCATAAAATCTCATCTATCTATTTATGTCTCCCTACAGTGGTCCCATCAGAAGATAAACGTTCAGGCCATAATTGACTCTGGGGCTTCTGGGAATTTTGCTGATAACACTTTTGTTGTTAATAATCACATCCCACTAATAAAGAAGAGTGTTGCTTTAGCTATTCGTCTGGTTGACGGTTCATTCTTTAGCTCTGGTCCCATAACTCACCACACTATCCCACTCAAAGTTGTTACCCCTTCAGGACACACAGAGCTTATTTGTTTTGATGTTCTTCCATCTTCTGTCTATCCATTAATCCTTGGACTGAATTGGTTAATAAAGCATAATCCCACTATATCGTGGTCCACAGCATCAGTAGTTTTTGATTCAAACCACTGTAAACAATCCTGTTTTGGGGTACACACACTTTGTCATATCACTGAACATAAGTTACCAGAATGTTATAGTGAATTTGCTGATGTTTTTGATAAAAAGAAGGCTGAGTCTTTACCTCCACACAGAGACTATGACTGTCCTATTGATCTTATACCTGGAAGCTCCATACCATATGGACATATATATCCATTGTCACAGCCAGAATTAAATAATTTAAAAGAATATTTAGATGATAACTTGAAAAAAGGCTTTATTAGACCTTCCATATCCTCTGCAGCTGCAGCAATGTTCTTTGTAAAAAACAAGGATGGCAGTCTTAGACCCATCATTGATTATAGGCAGTTGAACAAATGCACAAAAAAGAACAGATACCCCCTGCCCCTCATACCTGAACTTATTGAACGTTTACAAGGTGCCACAGTTTTTACTAAACTTGACCTCAGAGGTGCTTACAATCTGATTAGGATGAGGGCAGGGGATGAATGGTTAACTGCATTTCGTACTAGATACGGTTTATATGAATACACTGTAATGCCCTTTGGGTTGTGCAATGCCCCAGCGACTTTTCAATGTTTTATAAATGATGTCTTTCATGATTTGTTAGATATTTGTATTGTCGTATACTTGGATGACATCTTGGTTTACTCAAATTCTCTACAGGATCACATTGTACATGTCAAACAAGTGTTGACACGTTTAAGGGCACACCATCTTTATGCAAAGCTTGAAAAGTGTATTTTTAATACAAACACCATATCATTCCTTGGTTATTGCATCTCACCAGCTGGAATTTCAATGGAGTCAAGCAAAGTAGAAGCTATCACTAATTGGCCTACTCCTCGTAATAAAAAAGATGTTCAAAGATTCCTTGGCTTTGCGAACTTTTATAGAAAGTTCATTAAAGACTTTTCACTTATTGTTAGACCTCTCACTACGCTAACACGTAAGCAAGTTAAGTTTGTATGGAATCAAGATGCTGATCATTCCTTCAATACTCTAAAAACTAAATTTGTTTCAGCCCCTATTTTACAGTTTCCAGATCCCACATGTCAATTTACGCTAGAAGTCGATGCTTCTGAGTTTGCTGTGGGGGCTGTTTTATCTCAAAGACGTTCTGAAAAAGAACCTTTACATCCTGTCTCCTACTATTCTAGAACTATGAGTTCAGCAGAGATTAATTATGGAATCGGTGATAAGGAACTTCTTGCAATCAAATCATCTTTGGAGTTCTGGCGACACCTCCTAGAGGGTGCAACATATCCAATCACCATCTATACCGATCACCGTAATTTAGAATATTTAAAATCAAACAAGACCCTTACTGCTCGTCAGGTTCGATGGAGTTTGTTCTTCTCTCATTTTGATTACGTCATTACTTATAGACCAGGTTCCAAAAATATGAAAGCTGATGCTCTTTCTAGAAAAGACCCTCGTCCTACTGATGTGGTTTCTCCTTCATCTATCATACCTCCGGATAGAATTATTTGTTTAACAACTGAGTTTAAAACCATCTTACAAGAACATCTGAAGGATGATTCATCTTTGGGTCATTTGGATGTACTAAAACATTCCGACAACTTATACTATCATGGCACTTTATTGTATATACCTCCTCTCAGGAATGAGATACTTACCTCTGCTCACGATTCTTTATTGGCTGGTCATCCTGGAGTTCATAGAACTGCTCATTTGATTAAAAGGAATTACTGGTGGCCAAAGATGAATGATACTATTAAACAGTATATTGATTCCTGTTTGGTATGTACAACTAAGAAACATCAGCATAAGAGTCCTTATGGTTACCTTCTCTCTTTACCAGTACCAGACAGACCCTGGGCAGCGATTGCTATGGATTTTGTTGTTGATCTGCCCTCGTCAGCTAATTATAATACCATATTGGTAGTAGTGGACTTATTCTCTAAAATGGCTCATTTCCTTCCACATAGAGGATTGCCTACATCTTCAGAAACTGCTTCACTATTTTTGAATCACATTGTAAAACTACATGGTTTACCTGAAACAATCACCACAGATAGAGGTACGCAATTCACCTCGAGGTTTTGGAATCAATTGTGTTCCTCTCTTAACATTACTAAACGTTTGAGTACCGCTTATCATCCACAAACGAATGGTCAAACAGAAAGAACAAATCAAACATTAGAGCAGTACCTTCGTTGCTACTGCACTCAACAACAAGATAACTGGCATTCTCTACTTGCTACTGCTGAATTTGCTCATAATAATGCCGTAAATTCATCAACTAAAATGACACCATTTTACATCAATTATGGATTTCATCCCTCATACTATCCAAATCAGATCAACAATTCCGACATGCCTATAGTTAATGATCTTGTTAATACCATTGCTACCAATTTCTCAACATTGAAACAAGTTTTATTAGAAGCCCAGGCTGTTCAGAAACATCACTACGACCTACGTAGATCCAAGCCTCCAGATTACAAGATTGGTGACAAAGTTTGGTTAAGCACTAAACATTTACGCTTACAAGTTCCATCTAAAAAACTGGCTTCCCTATATTTAGGGCCTTATCCGATACAAAAGGTCATCAATGTTAATGCTGTAACACTTAAACTACCAGATTCCATGAAGATGCATCCCACATTCCACGTTTCTCTTTTGAAACCTTACAGTGCAATCAGAGACTCAACTCAGAATGAGACGGTGGATCCTACAGTCATTGATGGCATGGAATATGAGATTGAGTCTATCCTAGACTCTCGTTACCATCGTAATCAACTTCAATATCTTGTCAGTTGGAAAGGATTTGGTCCTGAGGAGGACTCTTGGGAGCCTTCCAATAATGTCTCTGCACCACGTCTTGTCTCCTTGTTTCATCGTAGACATCCTGATCGTCCTGGTCCTTGATCCGCGGAGCGGCTCCTTGGGGGGGGTGTCCTGTCAGGGATTTATCTCTTTTCCTACTGTGCCTTTAAGAATGTCAACTCACTACCCCTATTTAAGGCTCCTCCCAACAGAACTCATTGCTTGGTAATTTGTTGCTCAGTGTGAAGCTGCTTCAGAAGAGACCTAGCCGTTTATACTACTTTGTATTCTCAACTTATTGCTCTCCTTGAGTATCTGCCTATTTGAATCAACTTGCAGATTCTCTTTTGTGCTTGAAGATTTGCTCCGTTTGTTCACTAAGAGATTTCTCAGTCTCTCTCCTGTAGTGAGGTTGTTCCCCTGCAGCGTGTGACGTCACGCTCCTCATTCTCCCGCCGCGGATCTCTGCCAGGCTCTCTGCGATACTCCTAGGACTTGTTGCTGTGTGGTAACTGTATCGCTATGTGCTAATATCATCTACAATATTTCTAGTTTATATATATTGCATTCTATGAACTGTGTGTACTGCTGCAACCTCATTTCTCTTTCACTTGCTATATATTGTGGAACGCTCATTTGCTGGATTTCCATATTCGCTTCAGATATCAAATATGCACTAAACCTTTTTACTGCTATTTACCAAATTACAAACAAATAACTGTGACAAAGATTATTACAAAGTACCATTATTCATTATCGGACTGCATAAGCATATTTCAAACTTTACGCAATTAACCTCTATTGTGCTTGAAATGAACTGTTTGCTCTAACTTAAACTATATCTGTTTCCTCAAGTTTACCACAGCTTATATTACTCTGAATGAACAACTCTACAAAGTATTAATATTCATTATCAAAGTATGGTTTACAAAATGACCAGAGGTTGACTTATTCACTTATCTAAGTACTGTGTTAATTTCAGTGTGTTTGTTAAAGCCTGCTGCATAAACTATTTCCGTTGCAACTCTGTTTGAATTAAGGCACCTGCACTAATTAACTCTTTCACTACTGCTGCAGTCAATCCTATAAGACTTACTCTCTTTTCTGCTTTAAGCATTTATTGTTGCGTGAAGGTTCCGGTTTCACTCAGCAACCCTGCTGTAGTGACCCTCAGATCAATGAGCATATCAGGGTTCCCTTAAGTTAAATCTGTGGGAATCCGAGGTAAGGTGTGAGTCTGAGTGGTCCTGCATAAAGCAGGGGCTGTAATTGTAGTGTTCTCTAAAAACAACTAAACATATCCTTACAAAAAGACACCAATTGGTGTCGAAACGTTTGGGAATGCTGTAATTTAATTGCTTGTGAATATTAAATATCGATGATAAAGACCGGAGAGTGAAGCGTTTGTTTTTCTCCTTTGGGGTTGAACGTAGATCTATATATATATATATATATATATATATATATATATATATATATATATATAAAAATATGTATTTACCTGTGCCCTGACAGTATGAGCTTATCTCTTCTTTATCTTTACCTTTTTTTGGAATTAAGGCTATTAAAGATGATGTAAAATATTTAGAACATGACATACCGTCTATATAAAAATTATCAAATAGTTTTACCAAGGTTGGGGCGATTTCATCTGAAAGGCATTTGTAAAGTTCTACCGGAATCTGGTCCGGTCCAGCAGCTTTACTAGCCGGTGCTTTCTTAATGGCACTCATAACTTCTTGCTGGGAGATAGGTTTGTTTAGTTCTTTTAATTTGACTTCCTCTAAATTGGGGATTTTAAGTTCTCTCCAAAAATTTTCTTTAATTTGTAAATTTATTTCTTGTTTTGAGTTTAATTTCTTAAAGAATTGTAAAATAAAATCTTCAATTCTTTTACTATTAATAATTCTACCCTGCAGGGTTTTAAGGGATTCAATCAACAATTTTTTTGTTTACTTTAAATTATATTTGCCAAAAAATGTCCTGCCTTGCCCCATGTCTGTAAAAAGAGAACCTAGTCCTTAGCTCTTCTCGTGCCAGCTTTTGTGCCAAAAATACTTCCCTTTCTTTCTTCTTCCTCTGATAAGAATCCCACCTTATCTGAATTGGATCGTTAATATAGCTATTGTATGCATTGCGGAGCTGATTCGCCAATTGTGTATCTCTGGCTGAAAATATACGTTTTTTTTACTTATCAATCAGCCAATCAGATTTTTCTAACTTAATTCCGATTGGCTGATAGAATCCTATTTCGTCGTTCAGTCGTCGGCCGGGATGGATGCTCCGCGGCGGCGCAGCGAAGAAAGAAGATTGAAGATGCCGCCGGAAGAATGAAGACTTTGCTGCCGCTTGGAGGAAGACGTCGCCGGAGGAAGAATTCTTCTTTGCCGCTTGGAGGAAGACATCGCCGGAGGAAGAATTCTTCTTTGCCGCTTGGAGGAAGACATCGCCCGGATCGGATCAGGAGTTCGGCCCGGTGTGGTGAAGACAAGGTAGGGAGATCTTCAGGGGGGTAGTTTTAGGCTTTTAAGGCCCTTTTAAGGGCTGGTAAGGTAAAGAGCTTTGAAAATTTTTTAATTTAGAATAGGGCAGGGAATTTTTTTTATTTTGGGGGTTTATTATTTTATTAGGGGGCTTAGAATAGGTGTAATTAGCTTAAAAATCTTGTAATCTTTTTTTTATTTTTTGTAATTTAGTGGGGGGTTTTTTTGTAATTTAGTTTAGTTAATTTAATTGTATTTTTAGATAGATGTTTGTAGTTTATTTAATTTATTGATAGTGTAGGTGTATTTGTAACTTAGGTTAGGATTTATTTTACAGGTAATTGGGTAATTATTTTAACTAGGTAGATATTAAATAGTTAATAACTATTTAATAGCTATTATACCTAGTTAAAATAATTAACAATTTACCTGTAAAATAAATATTAACCCTAACATAGCTACAATGTAATTATTAATTATATTGTAGCTATCTTAGGGTTTATTTTATAGGTAAGTATTTATATTTAAATAGGAAAATTTTAGTTTATAAATGGATTAGATTAATTTAATATAAATTTAGTTAGGGGTGTTAGGGTTAGATAGAGTTAATATATAGTTTATATAAATACTATAGTAACTATATTAACTATATTAACCCTAATATAATTAGGGTTAATATAGTTAACATATATAATGTAATACCTATATTAACTATAATATACTTAGGGTTAATATAGATAATATAGCTGGCGGCGGGGTAGGTAGATTAAATTAGGGGTTAATCATTTTAATAGAGATGGCGGCGGTGTTAGGGGCTTACATTAGGGGTTAATAATTTTAATATAGATGGCGGCGGTGTTAGGGGCTCACTTTAGGGGGTTATAGATATAATATAGCTGGCGGCGGGGTACGGGAGCCACGGTTTAGGGGTTAATAACTTTATTAGGTTGCGGCGGGGTCCGGGAGCGGCGATTTAGGGGTTTTTAGCTTTTTTATTGTTAGGATAGTGAGGGGGGATAGCGGATAGAGGGTTAGACGTGTCGGGCTATGTTAGGGAGGCGTGTTAGACGTGTCGGGCTATGTTTAGGAGGCGTGTTAGACAGTGCGGGTGATTTAGACTTTAGTCAGGTTTTATAGGCGCCGGCAGTTTCTAACGTGGCGCAATTCACTGGCGACTCCAAAAATCTGTACTTACGCAGATTTCTGGACATCGCTGGTTTGTGAGACTTGCGCCACTTTAGCAAGTGACGGCGCCGCATTTTGGATGGCTCGAGTTGCGAGCTGAAACTGCGGGCGACGTGGGTTCCCTCGCTTGCGCCGCAAACTGCGATCTATATCGGATCACGCCCAAGGAGGGCCACCCATAATTTACCCATGATGGAAAAACTAATAAAAAGTGAATGCAATGTAGAGAAGGACACAGATTTTCTGCTAAAGCTAAAACTTGTAACTGGTTCCTGCTGGGCGTGAAATACCATTTACTCAAGCAAAGCTAATCTACCTTTCTCATTGATTGCGATATACACTTATTGGTGATCTGAGGTAAAAGAATTCCTATTAAGGAATATTGGATATCGACTGCTCTTTACCCTGGTAACGTATTCAAGGTTATTGGTAAGACTATTAGTTAAATTCTAAGTCACTGCAGTTTAAAGTACAGTTAAAAGATTTAAAAAAGCAGTTTGTATTTCAAGTTAATATTTCATAAGCCTAGGTATTGTTTAAATTTGTATCTGGTAGGCTAAGTGATTTATCTGTGAAAGTTCTGGTGTTTTAAATCAATATTGTATTAGGATAAATTGCAGTTAAATATCATAATATATATATATATATTATCCTATTTTTTATAAGCACTGTTTAGAATTGTATTGCTTGGATGTTAAAAGTTAAAGGTTTTAGTCCCATTGTGTTAACTGAATGAAAGGCTATTTGTAAATAAGGCTGATTTGTGAAGGTAAATTTTTCTGGGCTTTGTAAGGAGGATAGCATATCTTAATAGTTGTTTTTAACATATATAATATTGTCATATTCTGGTATTGCAAATATATTTCAAAATGTTCATGGATATTAACTAAATAAAAGAATTCAGGTATTTATATTAATTGTATGGTTTCTAGTAGATGCATGTTGGTTAAGGGTTTCTATTTTTAAGGATAATTATTAATTATATTGTGTTATAACCCTGCCATAAGCTGATATATTATTTGGAGAGCACTACTTAGATTTTCATAAATATACTGACATATTGATTGGAGGCACTTGCTGAGATTTATTAAAATTCATCATATTTGATATCATATATTTGTAGTAAATAGAAATTATAAAAGAGAGAAAAAGTTTCATATTTCGATATTAATATTTTGAAGATATAATTTTTGAAAAGTTGAAATATTGATTTTCATATTTCGAGATTGATATTAATATCTTGAAATATTATTAAAGATTAATTTTTGAAAAATTAATAAAAATATTAATTTTTCATATTTAAAAATTAATCAAAAATATAAATTTTTCATATTTCAAAATTAATACTATTTTTTTTTTAAAAATATAAAAAAAAAATTCTCTTTTTATTGGCAAAAATTGTATTAGCGTTTTAATTTAACTAAATACTAAACCAATATAATAATGTCTGTAGCCAGAAGTGACTCATTTAATTCTATACATAGTGATGAAAATGGTCCCATCACCATACCCATTACTAAAGGTCAGGTCCTTAAGAAAGATATCTTAAGTTACATTAAAGGGAAGTTTAATATTGCGGGTGAATTAAATGATTTTATGGATATGCTTGAAACTAGGGCTAAAAATATTACCGTTAATAATAATATGTGGAATGAAGAGAATGAATTCTTCCAAGAATTATTAATGATTAATCAATGCAAGACTCCCAAAAAGCAAGACGAACTAATACTAAAATTTTGGCCCCTTTTAATATGCATTATTGACGAAATGTAATTTTGTGTCATAGACAAACGATTGCAAATACAGGAGCTAGAAAGTAGTATTCGTTCCTCACGCAGATGCAAAGAGGATTTAAAAATAGCCAAAAGTAAAATGGATGAATTCGCCCAAAACCTAACCGCCTTAGATAAGCATAACATAGACTTACTTGCACAGATACAAGAATTAAATAAACAGCTTGCGCAAAGCCAGAGGGAATTAAGTGATTTAAAAAGGTCATATCGCCATAATGAAATCCCTTATATTAACAGTGAGAATAATGCAAATAATGCTAACTCCTTTAGCGAACGTGTCAGGGACGAGGTGCAGAAATATATGGAACAGTATAGACAAATGACCCCTAATAGGTCAGAAATAGATTTCCCAAATAGGCAGTCACCTCATGATGTAAATCCAGAGGACTGCTGTAACGCAGCTGGTGCGGGGGAGGGAAACTCTAACAGAGAATCCCAAAATAAGTCTAATAAAGTATATGATTCCCATAAAATAATCACCTTCATACAGCGCGCAGTACCTATATGCTCCAATAAGGGAACAAAATCGGTAATTGATCATTTAGAGGCTTTTGAAAATGCATTAGCTATAATGAATGTTACAAGTGAGAAATTAAAAATTGAATTTCTGCCCTGGGTATTTGACAGTAAGCATCACAAATTCTTTACTTGACTTAAAGGATATGAATATTCATTCCTGGAATGAAATAAAACGACAGAAAAGAATTCGGGCAATATCGCACTAAAACTGCCGCGAAAATAGCGGTATATGGTTTAAAATGTAGTGCGAATCAGAGTCCAATGAAATTCCTTTCTGAATTGAAGAATGCATACAGTATGGCTGAAGATAATCCCAGATTTGATGGCTCAGAATTTATAAATTTATTTTTTGATGCATTGCCTAAACCCATCAAAATTAACTTAGCTAGAGATTTTGATGAGGACTGCTCATTGGAATGGCTGATCAAAGAGAGTACAAAATTATACTCTATTCATCAATCCAGTGAACAGGGGGTGAAAAAGGAGTCAAAACCCAAAATTGTAGCAGAAACTAGAGTGTCACCTAGCCCCCTCAATTTGGAGTCTAAAAATAAAACCTATGCGGAGGTGGCCAGTCAAAACAGGCCATCTCCACAGAGGTTTAACTCTGCCCCCTCCCCTACACGGGTTGAGGCGCAGGGAGACTATAACCAAAGTGGGGGACATAATCAGGTGAATAATTACTCACAAAGAGAATACTCACCAAATAATTGGTATCCGCCCAAGGGTAGATACAATAGACGGCGAAGATATTCTCAGGGTAACCAAACACCCCAGGTATATAATGCTCCCCAAAGTACTAATACTGAACCCCAGGGGCAACCACGCCAGAATAGAAATAGCGGCCCTGATTCTGAGGGAACCCAATGGTCCAGGAATCATTATTATGGGGCACCAAGAGATAGGCCCAGGGGTAGAGGTAACTTGTACAATCAGGTAGATATGCTTTTTACCCAGTTAAATCGGTTGAGCAAAAAATTCACTAATATGAGTCAACTTTCTACGGCTCAGCAACCAAACAATTCTTTTTTAGGGGTACAGCCAGTGGTCAGCAGTGGACCACAGGCACAGTCATAAATACCGCAGTATCACCTGAAGGGGAGGGGAGAGATATACAAAATGTAATAATAAATATCAATGATACTAATCATGTTCTCTCCCCACAGACCGGAAACAGACAATTTAGCTGTGATGACAAGCAACCTCATCTCTTAACCTTATTTCCACAGATGCAGTACACAAGAATCCAGCCGAACCTGTCATAGAGGAGACCGGTAGGTATGAAGCTTCTTCTGCATCGGAAAGTATGGCGAACTCAGGTAACACGTGGCGAAGCCCACAGATGTGTGATAACGCCAACTTTATGTATGAAATGGTAGAAAATGCAGGAAGGTATTATGTATTTGTTGAGCTGCAAGATTCAGTCTCCAACCCTATCATGGGATTAATTGACACCGGATCTCAGGCAACTATCTTATCCCACAGGTACTACACACAGCTAAATGAGCTAACACCCCACAAACCTAAAATAAGAGAATTTGACGGTTCTCTAATAGGTGTTTTGTGTTGACTCCCTAAAAGTTTACGGTACTGCCTGGTTAAAATTTAAATTGGGGAACAGGGTCATAAGACACCCTGTCATTATAGTGGATCTGCCAACTGATCGTCTAATTATTGGAAGTGATCTCCTGAAGCTATTAAGCACCATAATTGATTGCATAAATAATGTAATTTGTTCACAAGTTAAAAGGCCTATCAATTATGAAAAATCTGGTATATCTCGCACCCGACATAGCTGTCACGTGGTGGAAGAGAAACCAGATGCTGTGGAGATTCATTTCAGGAATAACTCTGTACCTGAAATCACTATTCTACAAATAGATGATCAGACTCCTTTAAGTGGCTCTGTTGGTAATACTTTTAAAATTTCGCCTGGAAAGATAGCGAATATTTCCCTAGATGACGATGTATTAACCATATCACTCCACAAGGGGGATCATAAAATCCCTAAGGGGGGAGGCCGCGCTCAATACCTCACAGGGATTGAGAGAGTTAAAGAGGATCTATTTATCCCTATACAAGTGCATGACCTTGGTACAACAAAATATGCCAAGTTGAGTTTAAAACAGGAAGCTAGCTATATAAGCGAAGGTTTATTAGCGCAAATAGCTGAACTTAAAGTGATTAAATATCTTTCTCCCCAAGACCACTGTGTCCACAACCTGGATAACAGTTCTGAAAGCTATAACATCACAGCTAAGTGCTTATTATCTATCTCTATTGGTAATAAGTCAGTGAAGCACCTGTTTTTAGTTTTAAATACTCCCCATAATCAAATATACATTGGCAATGATATCTTACATAGATATGCCATACATATAGATTTGATTAACTCTTGCCTGTGGAGCAGGTTAAAGGGGGATGAAAATGCAGCCCTGAAATCAAACCAGCAATTGCCATATGCTGTGAATATGCAGGTATCTAGCGATGTTATAATTCCTGCTGGGGCTGATAAATTTCTTTTACCCTTACAGGTAAAGAGAGGTCAGAAATTAAAAACTTCTGAAACACTGATTTGACTCTCCCATAGAATACAAAATCTGGGTGTCACAGTAACCTACACTCCTATGGTGAATATTGGAACTGTTCCAATACATATTATTGTACATAACATGACCCCACAGGATATAACATTATCCAAGGGAACTACCATAGGATATGCACTGGAATCAAGTTATTAAACTTTTGGATTCCAGAATAATATAATTGGGCTAATACCTGAAGGATACTTAACTGAAGAACAATTAATAGAACAATCCTTTGCATCTATACCAGAGGGTCTATTTAATATTCAGTCTATTTATCCCTTCAGCTCAGAGGAAGGCATCTGTAAAATTGAAGAAGCCTCTCTAGTGTTTGATCAGCCAATCAAACAGCAAGATTACCCCAATTCCCAGAGTCATGGGGGCAATATAAACTATAATCAAGGGGATCTCACCTCTAGATTGGAAGAAGCCTATGAAATAAGACAGCCTGAAATCTTTCCAGGATTTCAGCAAATAGTCGAAGAACAAATATCCTTAGCTAATGGCTGTTCCAGCGATGATGAATGTCAACAGCTGCGAGAACTCCTGATGGAGTACAAGGATATTTTTGCTAAGGATTCTTATGACTGTGGTACTACAGACTTGCACATTGCAAGAATACAAACAGATCCCAATGCACCACCTGTCTTTTTTAAACAATACAGACTTCCTTTAGCCTCATATGATTCTCTTGCAGAGATCATAAGGAACTTGGAAGAAAGGGGTATCATACGACAGGTGCACAGCTCTTATAATAATCCTATTTTAGGTGTCCTTAAGCCCAATGGACAATGGCGTTTGTGTGCTGACTTAAGACAGCTAAACAAACGAGTGTTCATGTCTGGCTGGCCTGTACCATACATTGACCAGTGCCTAGCACAAATGCAGGGATCCAAAATATTCACTGCCATTGATTGTGCACAGGGATATTGGATCATAAAGGTACATGAAGAGGACCAATATAAGCTAGCATTCTCATTCCAAAAGGTCCAATATTCATTTCAAAGACTTCCTTTTGGATACATAAATTCTGGACATGAATTTGCTGTATTCATGCATATGGCTATGCCTGATGCACTGGAAAGGGGGACTTTATCTTATGTTGATGACGTTTTAATCAAAAGCACAGACTTTGAAAAACACGTCGCAGAGCTTAAACACGTCCTCAGCCAACTTAAAAGGGCAGGTGTCAAATTATCCCTACAAAAAGCTCAATGGTGCCGCACTCGTGTAAACTTCTTGGGACATGAAGTTACTTCTGAAGGATTAAATCCCCAGAAGAAAAAGGTGGAAGCTATAGTGAATTCTAAAAACCCAACTAACTTAAAGGAATTTAGATCATTCCTGGGTATGACAAATTATTCTCGCAAATTCATTGATAATTATGCAGAGCTAGCTAAACCACTACTACTTCTTCTAAAGAAGGATGTGAAATGGCACTGGAGTGAGTCTCAAGAGACAGCCATCAAAGAGCTGAAGAGAAAACTCACACAAGCACCTTGTTTAGCATACCCTGAAGGTGATAAACCTTTCTACTTAGAAACAGGGTACACAGATGTAAGCATGAGTGCTGTTTTATACCAAAAGCATGATAATTTAAGCAAAGCCATTGCTTATGCGAGCAAAAATCGATCCCCAGTAGAAATAAAGTTTAACGATTGCGAAAAAGCCCTCTTATCTACTGTATGGGCTCTACAAAATTTCCGCAGCTATATACAGGGCGAGAAAATTATTGTAGAAACGGCCCACCAGCCTTTGCTATATTTGCAAAGTGAAAGAATAAGAGATGGGAATTTGTCAAATAGCCGCATAACAGCGTGGACTCTTTCCTTACAAGGCTGGCCACTAGAAATTCGCTACAAGCAGAATAAAAAGAATCCAGTCGCACAAGGGCTTGCTGAGCTCCACGACTGTACTGCTAGAGATCCTGGGGAAGAATTATCAGAAGATAATTTTTTGGAGGAACAATTGCTTTCCCCATATAAAATGTACAATGAGGAAAATTGCCAAACATTACCTTGGGTGTATGTTGATGGTTGTTCTTACCATGCCACCATTGAAAATGAGCGCAGATTAGTCGCTGGCATTGGTATAACTGGGGCAAATGGATTCCCCAATATATCTATAGGTTTCAACATTGGACCAAGATCCAGTCAAGTTGCTGAACTAACTGCTGTTCTCAAAACCATTGAAATGGCTATTGAACATAATATTCATGAATTTGTGATCATAACTGACTCAAATTATGTGCGCGACAGCTTTGTTGAATACCTGCCAACTTGGAAAAGAAATGGCATGCAGAAAAGCAATAACAAACCAGTCAAGCATGGCAATTTGTTCTGCAAGATTGATAATCTGGTGGTATCCAATGATTTAACCATACACTGGAAAAAGACCAAGGGTCATTCCAGAGTTCTAGGTCCTGATAAGGAAGGCAATGATCTTGCGGATTCATTAGCCAAACAAGGAGCCATAACTGGAGAACTCCTTAATATTGACAACCTAATGGGTACAATTCAGGTAGAAGCCATTACCAGAAACCAGGCAAACAACAGAGTGAGCCTAACCTGGTACAATGGAATCAGGATTCTCCTAGTGAGGACCTGATCACTAGTCAAAAAGAAGACCCCATTGTAGGCATCTTCTATAAACACATAGAAGATCCTGAAAGCAACCCCATCTCAAAAGATGATTGTATTGACAAAGAAGATCTTAGAATCTTAATGAAATCCAGAGCACAATTCAAGTTACAGGATGGTTTTTTAATTAGAACCTCAAAAACTGGCATTCAGCAATGGGTAGTACCCACCAAGTTAAGAGGGCTAATGCTTCAACATGCCCATGATGCCCCCACGTCTGGTCATCGTGGTGCCAAACTCACGTATGAAATATTGCGTGATTACGCTTTTTGGCCACACATGTTGAAAGATGTCCAAACCTACTGTCAAGGGTGTTTAATCTGCCCACAGTTCCAACCCACTGCGCCAACGCATAGAGCGCCATTGCAGAAAAGGGGGATGGTAATGCCATGGTCAGATATACAAATTGATTTTATTGGTCCTGTAACTAGGTCATCAAGAGGTAACAAATACATGTTAACCGTGACATGTCTGTTCACTAAATGGGTAGAGTGCATTAGTGCACCTAACAATAGTGCTGAAACATGCGCAGCGTTGCTCATCAACCATGTATTTTCCCAATTTGGTTTACCCCAAAGAATCGCATCAGATCGGGGGACCCACTTCACTAGCGAAGTGATGACCAAAATGTGGAAAATACTAGGAGTTAAAAGAAAGCTCCATATTGCTTATAGAGCTGCCTCAAGTGGTGGCGTAGAGCGTTACAACTAGTCCATTGTGAAAATCCTCAAAAAGTTTGCGAGTGAAACGGGTAAAGACTGGGATTTAAAACTACCTCTAGTCCTAATGGCATTAAGAGCAACTCCAAGTAGTGCTACCAAGATGTCACCTTTTGAACTGATGACTGGTAGAAGAATGGTTCTACCTCAGCATCTGCTGTACCGTACATCAGACCAAAACTTGATAAACGATGCCAATACACATCAATATGTGGAGAACCTAAGAAAGCACCTGCAATATGCCTTTGCATTTGCTCAAAGGAATTTAGAAAGAGCCGCAACCGCCACTAAAACCTATTATGATCTCAAAACGTCCAAAAAAGAATATGAAATAAATGATAAAGTTTATCTTTATAACTTTGGAAGAGATCAGGTTAGGGAGAAGAAATTTCTTCCCTCATGGAAAGGTCCTTTTGTCATTACTGACAAAATATCTCCAGTGGCCTATAAAATAAGGATTCCCAAAAATGAACGTTTCATAGATAAATGGGTCCATATCAATCAATTGCGGGCATGTCATCCCAGATACCAACTACAAGTCATAGAGGGAGAATGAAGTGTCATATCCCCAAATGCACTAAAGACATACTGTAGTTTGAAGATGACTGGCTCAAAAATAACAGACTTTCTACTTAAAGGACTGCCTATGATGTATACGGCCAATATCCTCACCGAGTACCACTGACTTTGATCCAATTCAAATAAATGTGTCCTACATATATTTGAATTTGAAAGGGGGAATTATGTCAGGGCACAGGTAAATATATATATATATATATATATATATATATATATATATATATATATATATATATGTATGTATGTCAATAGGACAGGGAAATGTGTTTATGTATGAAACCATATTTTTATCAGATATTACTGGAATAAGGTTTAAATTCTGATGTCAGGATTTGACTCAGAAACCCCCACAAACTGAATACACATCTCCAGGCTGAACTACAGACAGCATGTCCCAAGAAACAAAAGGGAAACATTTGCTTCTTAATTAGGAAGTGCAAATTTCATAGCACTCTGTACCCCATGTGGTGAGTAAAAGACGAAGAGTCTGGGGAGGATAACACAGAGAAAGCAAATAGCTCACAATGAAATTTTAAAACAACTATGTGGTAGGCAAGCAGAATACACTTCAGCATTATAAGAAAATATATATTTTAATGGATATATGACGGTCTTTTATATGATAATAAATATAAACACATGAATATATATTGAAATTAAACACATATTAAATAAATAATTGCTGCATGGGATATTTATATAGGAAATAAATTCAGAATTAGTATAGATTAAATAACCATTTTAATAATCCCATATTTGAAGTGTATATATATATAACATAAATTTTCTATTTTTCAGATGGATCATAGAGGAATGCATGCAGGCAGAATTATTGGAAATGTGAAATAGGCTGAAATTGTGTAAATACATATATGACAGATGTTTAAATGCCATTAATTTAAAAATAATTAGCAGCATAATTCTTTTAATATAATGTAATATTAAAAAAAAAATGTTGTTTCATATCAAAACGATCAGGGAATTGATCTGATGCTCCATCTATAATTAATATTGGGAGAGATGAATACAAGAAATTATGGCAGTTATTACATAGTTTAAAGAAATATTTTTTTTTACTGTCTAGAAATATTGCATGTATTGCTGTGCTGTGCTATCTGCTGCCACCTAAGGGCCAATACCGGTAGGACAGTTAAGGGAATTTAACTGTTCAAAAGATGCGTTGCCATGGTAAACATGCTCAACTCCGTTAAGGGCCAATCCAATCAGGTATTCAAAAGAGACAAGGAGGGCCACCCATAATTTACCCATGATGGAAAAACGAATAAAAAGTGAATGCAATGTAGAGAAGGACACAGATTTTCTGCTGAAGCTAAAACTTGTAACTGGTTCCTGCTGGGCGTGAAATACCATTTACTCAAGCAAAGCTAATCTACCTTTCTCATTGATTGCGATATACACTTATAGGTGATCCGAGGTAAAATAATTCCTATTAAGGAATATTGGATATCGACTGCTCTTTACCCTGGTAACGTATTCAAGGTTATTGGTAAGACTATTAGTTAAATTCTAAGTCACTGCAGTTTAAAGTACAGTTAAAAGATTTAAAGAAGCAGTTTGTATTTCAAGTTAATATTTCATAAGCCTAGGTATTGTTTAAATTTATATCTGGTAGGCTAAGTGATTTATCTGTGAAAGTTCTTGTGTTTTAATCAATATTGTATTAGGATAAATTACAGTTAAATAGCATAATATATATATTATCCTATTGTTTATAAGCACTGTTTAGAATTGTATTGCTTGGATGTTAAAAGTTAAAGGTTTTAGTCCCATTGTGTTAACTGAATGAAAGGCTATTTGTAAATAAGGCTGATTTGTGAAGGTAAATTTTTCTGGGCTTTGTAAGGAGGATAGCATATCTTAATAGTTGTTTTTAACATATATAATATTGTGTCATATTCTGGTATTGCAAATATATTTCAAAATGTTCATGGATATTAACTAAATAAAAGAATTCAGGTATTTATATTAATTGTATGGTTTCTAGTAGATGCATGTTGGTTAAGGGTTTCTATTTTTAAGGATAATTATTAATTGTATTGTGTTATAACCCTGCCATAAGCTGATATATTATTTGGAGAGCACTACTTAGATTTTTATAAATATACTGACAATACAGACCGATTTCGCTTTTAAATAGCGACTATAAAATACTGACAAGTATTATAGCAAGCAGGTTTAAACTAGCTATTGACCCACTTATCCACAGTGATCAAGTGGGTTTTATGCCTGGTAGAAACTCTTCATCTAATTTAAGGAAAATTCAGTTGATTTTGAACGACTATCAAAATATAATACAAAAAAAAATAGAGATAGAACAGCTGATGCAGCAATAGTAACATTAGATGCGGAGAAGGCCTTCGACTCCATTACCTGGGATCATTTGTTCACTGCTCTTACCAGGTTTGGAGTCGAGGGCCCGATCGCAAAATTTGTAAAGATAATTTACCAGCAACCTAATGCTGCTATTATAATTAACGATAGGACCACGGAATATTTTCAATTATTTAGAGGCTCACGTCAGGGGTGTCCACTATCCCCATATTTATTCAATCTGGCACTGGAACCACTAGCTATTCGTCTAAGGATGGATATTGAAGGCATTAGGTTCAACGTAAGACAGTTTACAACACTATTATATGCAGATGACCTGCTTATATTTTTGTCTCATACTCAAGACAATATTCCCAGGCTGATGCAAATCTTGCAAGAGTTCAGTGCCTTTTCAGGTTATAGAGTTAACACTACGAAGTCAGAGATCTTCTGGCTAAAGAAACAAGAAAACTCCTATTTTTGCTCACATTTTAAAGAAGCTGTTGAAGCTTTTACCTACCTGGGAATTAAATTATCCAAAGATAGTAATGATTGGTACAGACTCAATTACCCCCGCTTTTTGCTAAAATCTTTAAAGAAATCAAAAATTGGGCTAAATTCAAATTATCTTTGACGGGTAAAATAAACCTGATAAAGATGATAATATTTCCAAAACTGATGTACCTAATGCAAAATATTCCGCTGTTTATAAAGCGCAAGGATCTAACTTTACTCAAACAGGCATGCCTTCAGTTTTTTTGGGGAGATAAACGTAGAGCTGTGGCATTTAAAACATTAACATTTGCTAGGGCGGATGGTGCGATGGCTTTACCAGATTTGGAAATTTATAATTTTAATAGCAATGTCAAAGATAGCACTTGACTGGTTAACTGATGCGGAGTACTATGCATCACAAGATCTTGAAAAATATATTGTATATCCTTACAAGCTTACGGCTCTTCTTCATTGCCCTGCTATAGATTGCCCTCATAAAGTTAGGCAAATACCTAGTATCTATAATGTTATCATGGCCTGGCAAAAAATACTTAAAAAAATAAACGTGAACATTAACTTTTCAGAATATTTGTCTATAACAGGTAATCCTGGTTTTGATCCGGCGCTTGACTCCAAAAATTTTAGAGAATGGGCGACGAAAGGGCTAAGGTACTTATCCCAAATTAAAGAATATAATACAGAGAGATGTAGGTCATTTTCAGACCTGCAAAGTGAATTTGGGCTTAGAAACAAAGAATTTTACGCTTTTTTACAGGTTCGCCACTATATACAGACTTTGATCTCGTTAGGTCATGACAAGGAGGATTGGGGCATACTGAGTCCAGTAATTAATGCTGCAATAATGGTATGTAGATTATTGATTTTGAAATACTGGAAATCCAAAAAGGTGCTCAATATGGTAGAATTTAAACAGAAATTACAACATTTGATAATTATGGAACAAATGGATACCTCTATTAATTCAGAATCACAAATTAAGCGTTTCTTCCTTAAATGGAAAAACACTATTCTAGCATACCCTGTAGAATAGTGGGTGGGGGGAGTGTCATAACTATTATTCAATATTTCTTTAATAATGTTTTGTTTTGTTTGGTTTTGTTGCTGTTGTTGTTTGGTTTGTTTGTTGGTAAACCAAAAAAAAAACAGCTTATATGTATAATGTAACGTTGTTAAGCAACTAATAGTTTGTGTTAATGCATTGTCATATCTTTTTTATTTTTTGCCTATTTTCTTTTGTCCTATTTCCTTGGCACCCTGTGTGGTGCGGCAAGGTATAGATTTGTACAATGGTATATATTGCTGGATATAAATAAAGATATATATATATATAAAAAAAGGAATGAGCTAGTTATAGTGTATTGTTAGGGTCAGGGCTGGCACTGCGCCTGTGTGACTAGGTAGGAGCCGATTATAGTGTATTGTTGGGGTCAGGGTTGTTACTGCGCCTCTGTTACTAGGCATGAGCCGGTTATAGTGTATTGTTAGGGTCAGGGCTGGTACGTCGCATCTGTGACTAGGAATGAGCCGGTTATAGTGTATTGTTAGGGCTGGTACGGTGTGTCTGTGACTAGGCATGAGCCGGTTATAGTGTATTGTTAGGGTCAGGGCTGGCACTGCGCCTCTGTGACTAGGCATGAGCCGATTATAGTGTATTGTTAGGGTCAGGGTTGGTACTGCTCCTCTATGCCTAGGCATAAGCCGGTTATAGTGTATTGTTAGGGTCAGGGCTGGCACTACGCATTTGTGACTAGGAATCAGCCGGTTATAGTGTATTGTTAGGGTCAGGGCTGGTACTGTGCGTCTGACTAGGCATGAGCCAGGTTTCAGTGTATTGTTAGGGCTGGCACTGCGTGTCTGTGACTAGTCATGAGCCGTTATAGTGTATTGTTGGGGTTAGGGCTGGTACTGTGCATCTGTGACTAGGAGTGAGCCGGTTATAGTGCATTGTTAGGGTCAGGGCTGGTACTACGCATTTGTGACTAGGAATCAGCCGGTTATAGTGTATTGTTAGGGTCAGGGCTGGCACTACGCATTTGTGACTAGGAATCAGCCGGTTATAGTGTATTGTTAGGGTCAGGGCTGGTACTGTGCGTCTGACTAGGCATGAGCCAGGTTTCAGTGTATTGTTAGGGCTGGCACTGCGTGTCTGTGACTAGTCATGAGCCGTTATAGTGTATTGTTAGGGTCAGGGCTGGTATGTTGCATCTGTGACTAGGAATGAGCCGGTTATAGTGTATTGTTAGGGCTGGTACGGTGCGTCTGACTAGGCATGAGCCAGGTTTCAGTGTATTGTTAGGGCTGGCACTGCGTGTCTGTGACTAGGCATGAGCCGGTTATAGTGTATTGTTAGGGCTGGTACTGTGCGTCTGACTAGGCATGAGCCAGGTTTCAGTGTATTGTTAGGGCTGGCACTGCGTGTCTGTGACTAGGCATGAGCCGGTTATAGTGTATTGTTAGGGTCAGGGCTGGTATGTTGCATCTGTGACTAGGAATGAGCCGGTTATAGTGTATTGTTAGGGCTGGTACGGTGCGTCTGTGACTAGGCATGAGCCGGTTATAGTGTATTGTTAGGGCTGGTACGGTGTGTCTGTGACTAGGCATGAGCCGGTTATAGTGTATTGTTAGGGTCAGGGCTGGCACTGCGCCTCTGTGACTAGGCATGAGCCGATTATAGTGTATTGTTAGGGTCAGGGTTGGTACTGCTCCTCTATGCCTAGGCATAAGCCGGTTATAGTGTATTGTTAGGGTCAGGGCTGGTACTGCGCATCTGTTACTAGGAATGAGCCGGTTATAGTGTATTGTTAGGGTCAGGGCTGGTACTGTGCGTCTGTGACTAGGAATGAGTCGGTTATAGTGTATTGTTAGGGTCAGGGCTGGTACTGTGCGTCCGTGACTAGGAATGAGCTGGTTATAGTGTATTGTTAGGGTCAGGGCTGGCACTGCGCCTCTGTGATTAGGCAGGAGCCGATTATAGTGTATTGTTAGGGTCAGGGCTGGTACTGCGCCTCTGTTACTCAGCATGAGCTGGTTATAGTGTATTGTTAGGATCAGGGCTGGTACGTTGCATCTCTGACTAGGAATGAGCCGGTTATAGTGTATTGTTAGGGTCAGGGCTGGTACTGTGCGTCTGTGACTAGGAATGAGCCGGTTATAGTGTATTTTTAGGTTCAGGGCTGGTACTGTGCATCTGTGACTAGGAATGAGCCGGTTATAGTGTATTGTTAGGGTCAGGGCTGGTTCTGTGACTAGGAATGAGCCGGTTATAGTGTATTGTTAGGGTCAGGGCTGGTACTGCACATCTGTGACTAGGAATGAGCCGGTTATAGTGTATTGTTAGGGTCAGGGCTGGTACTGTGCGTCTGACTAGGAATGAGCTGGTTATACTGTATTGTTAGGGTCAGGGCTGGTACTGTGCGTCTGTGACTAGGAATGAGCTGGTTATAATGTATTGTTAGGGTCAGGGCTGTTTCTGTGACTAGGAATGAGCCGGTTATAGTGTATTGTTAGGGTTAGGGCTGGTTCTGTGACTAGGAATGAGCCGGTTATAGGGTATTGTTAGGGTCAGGGCTGGTTCTGTGACTAGGAATGAGCCGGTTATAGTGTATTGTTAGGGTCAGTGCTGGTACTGTGCGTCTGACTAGGAATGAGATGGTTATAGTGTATTGTTAGGGTCAGGGCTGGTTCTGTGACTAGGAATGAGCCGGTTATAGTGTATTGTTAGGGTCAGGGCTGGCACTGCGCCTCTGTGACTAGGTATGAGCCGATTATAGTGTATTGTTAGGGTCAGGGCTGGTACTGCACATCTGTGACTAGGAATGAGCTGGTTATAGTGTATTGTTAGGGTCAGTGCTGGTACTGTGCGTCTGACTAGGAATGAGATGGTTATAGTGTATTGTTAGGGTCAGGGCTGGTTCTGTGACTAGGAATGAGCCGGTTATAGTGTATTGTTAGGGTCAGGGCTGGTACTCCACATCTGTGACTAGGAATGAGCTGGTTATAGTGTATTGTTAGGGTCAGGGCTGGTACTGTGCGTCTGACTAGGAATGAGCTGGTTATAGTGTATTGTTAGGGTCAGGGATGGCACTGCGCCTCTGTGACTAGGTATGAGCTGATTATAGTGTATTGTTAGGATCAGGGTTGGTACTGCGCCTCTGTGACTAGGCATAAGCCGGTTATAGTGTATTGTTAAGGTCAGGGTTGGTACTGCGCCTCTGTGACTAGGCATAAGCCGGTTATAGTGTATTGTTAAGGTCAGGGTTGGTACTGCGCCTCTGTGACTAGGCATAAACCGGTTATAGTGTATTGTTAGGGTCAGGGCTGGTACTGCGCCTCTGTGACTAGAAATGAGCCGGTTATAGTGTATTGTTAGGGTCAGGGCTGGTACTGCACATTTGTGACTAGGAATGAGCCGGTTATAGTGTATTGTTAGGGTCAGTGCTGGTAGTGTTCATCTGTGACTAGGCATGAGCTGGTTATAGTGTATTGTTAGGGTCAGGGCTGGTACTGCACATTTGTGACTAGGAATGAGCCGGTTATAGTGTATTGTTAGGGTCAGTGCTGGTAGTGTTCATCTGTGACTAGGCATGAGCTGGTTATAGTGTATTGTTAGGGTCAGGGCTGGTACTGCACATTTGTGACTAGGAATGAGCCGGTTATAGTGTATTGTTAGGGTCAGTGCTGGTACTGCACATTTGTGACTAGGAATGAGCCGGTTATAGTGTATTGTTAGGGTCAGGGCTGGTACTGCACATCTGTGACTAGGCATGAGCTGGTTATAGTGTATTGTTAGGGTCAGGGCTGGTACTGCACATCTGTGACTAGGAATGAGCCGGTTATAGTGTATTGTTAGGGTCAGTGCTGGTAGTGTTCATCTGTGACTAGGCATGAGCCGGTTATAGTGTATTGTTAGGGTCAGGGCTGGTAGTGTGCGTCTGTGACTAGGCATGAGCCAGTTATAGTGTATTGTTAGGGTAAGGGCTGGCACTGCGTGTCTGTGACTAGGAATGAGCCGGTTATAGTGTATTGTTAGGGTCAGGGCTGGTACTGCACATTTGTGACTAGGAATGAGCCGGTTATAGTGTATTGTTAGGGTCAGTGCTGGTAGTGTTCATCTGTGACTAGGCATGAGCTGGTTATAGTGTATTGTTAGGGTCAGGGCTGGTACTGCACATTTGTGACTAGGAATGAGCCGGTTATAGTGTATTGTTAGGGTCAGTGCTGGTACTGCACATTTGTGACTAGGAATGAGCCGGTTATAGTGTATTGTTAGGGTCAGGGCTGGTACTGCACATCTGTGACTAGGCATGAGCTGGTTATAGTGTATTGTTAGGGTCAGGGCTGGTACTGCACATCTGTGACTAGGAATGAGCCGGTTATAGTGTATTGTTAGGGTCAGTGCTGGTAGTGTTCATCTGTGACTAGGCATGAGCCGGTTATAGTGTATTGTTAGGGTCAGGGCTGGTAGTGTGCGTCTGTGACTAGGCATGAGCCAGTTATAGTGTATTGTTAGGGTAAGGGCTGGCACTGCGTGTCTGTGACTAGGAATGAGCCGGTTATAGTGTATTGTTAGGTTCAGGCTGGCACTGCGCCTCTCTGACTAGGCATGAGCCAGTTATAGTGTATTGTTAGGGTCAGTGCTGGTAGTGTGCATCTGTGACTAGGTATGAGCCGGCTATAGTATATTGCTAAGGTCTGAAATTGCACAGATCTTAGAGTGGGGATCATTTACAGAAATCAATCCGGCTACGAAAATATCCAAAGGGAACGAGTGGCTCCTTACTCCTGCATTTGGATCCTCACGAACGATCTGAACCCACATCCCTAATATGTAGCAGGATTAGCTTTGAGAAGTCAACAGATGCATTTCAATTTCTGGGAATTAAAAATTGCTCAATTTCAGAGCTACATTACATGAAAAGGGGGACAAAATAAATAATAAAAATATATTGTAAAGTTGTTTCTTTACTCATTTTTTACTCAGAAATATGAGGTGTTTGGAGTCAAATCACTCAGGCAGAGTTAGGCCAGTGGCACACTTAAAGGGATACAATAGTCATAAATTAAATGTGTATGGGTGCAAATATAAACATTTCTGCAATATACTTCCATTGGCCAAAATGTTTCTAGTAAGGTCTTATTCACAACAAAAATATATATTTAAAAATTTTACAGTTCTGCTCTTCTCCTTTTTCCCATATAAGCAGATATGTAAGTTTGCGGTTAGCTGATGAAATCCTTTGAATTGCCTGGACCGCAGTGTTCATGGTGGAACCAGGCTGATACACTGCAAGTTCTCCTTTGTGAGGGGGACACATTGGATAAAAGAGAGAGCACCCTGGGTAGGCACCGTGCCAAAGACCAGTGTTTTTCAACCAGTGTGCCGTGAGAGATCCTCAGGTGTGCCGCGGCAGACTGACAACAGTGTGACATATTTTTTAAACTTTGCTTGTTTTTTACTCCCAGTGCAGGGGTGTCCCTCTTTCAAATTTTTAAATATAGGGGGGTATGCGACAGGCTCATCAGGCAGACATCATTTACAACCAAAATGTGATGTGATAAAGTGAAGGCGCCTAAAAATAGTGCACACATAAAAAATGCATAACAAAAATGTGTATATCTCAGTGTCCTTAATGCGCTTTTCAATGAAGGACAAAGAATGTGCGTGCACACATATACAGTGCATACACTATGTGTATATCTCAGTGTCCTTGATGTGCTCTTCAACAAAGGACAAAGAATGTACGTGGATTAAATTTCACAACAGTGCTGAATATATAAAAAAAAATTATATATATATAAAAATATATATATAAAAAAAATATATATATAAAAAATATATATAATATAAATAAATGTATACAAAAAATATACTGTGAACGCAGTGAGCGTAATATACAGTGCCAAAAAATATATATATAGTGTGATGTGTCCTTCTGATGGAGAACACAATTACAATGTAGCTCCAGCAGCAAATACTATGATCCTATGACCAAATAACTATCAATGCAAATGATATTGTGAGCATACAATAGTAGCAAAGGATATTTGAGGACACACAATGGTGATCTATTGCGGTACAGAATACATACAATGATGAGGTACGCGGATATTAAAGTATATACGAATAGTCCTTATACACAGTTCATGTGATGGAGATTTTCCTCCGGGTGTCCACTATATAGTGGGTGTGCGGCAGCTGACACTCCTTCCACGGCTGATGGCACCAGCGACGATCTATAGATAGAAGGGAGACAAAAGGAGGCGCCACAATAGTGTGAAATCGTAGGTTAAAGGGACCCCCACAAAACGATTCAGGATCACTTACTAGATTTAAAGCACTTGAGAAGTGCCACAAGTGCAGGCTGAACTATTCAAAGCTGTCCAGCGAGCTTATCCTCACGGTCCAAAGGCCTAAGGGTTAACTTCAAATTCCCCCACAGGTACTCGAATCAAAGATAAAGCCAAAAAATTGGTGGTAGTGGATTTCCACTCAGGGAAGAAAATCCAGTTCAAATGGGGCTCATACACTACGCGTTTCCCGGTCACAACAACCGTTTCATCAGGTGTCATTTACAACCATGACATATTGACATTCATTCACAGACAATCATTATGATTGTTTGTGAATGAATGTCAATATGTCACGTATAGTTTGTAGGAGGCATGGCATAACAGCACAATACATACAATACATACAGCACAATACATACAGTATGTGTGTGTTTGTGTGTATATATATATATATATGTGCTGTATTAGGCTACAATGTGTGATTTTTTTTTAAATTTTGGGATGGTGGTGTGCCACAGGATTTTTTAATGTAAAAAAGTGTGCCACGGCAAAAGAAAAGGTTAAAAATCACTGCCATAGACCATATCTGTAACAAGCTGAGCACTCCTATTGCACCGTATAACCCTCCCAAAATTCAGCTTTATAATTTCATGACATTACCTCCTATTGCAATGGCTTTAATTCATTATTGCTCAGACTGTAACAACTTTAACTGTAAGTGACTCAAGTTCATGTAGATCCTGTGACTCATCGATACAACAGCCTTTGGGGTATTACATAAACTGGTCCTATCTAATCCCTTTGTCTGTGTGCTTAGAATCTGACTCTAAAACGGCAAACAGAACAGTAAGTCATCACATTTTTTTATTTGGAGCAGAGCTTTATCAAAAGGTGAATGCCCCTATTGGTTGCAGGCTTGTTAAAATATATCTCCATTTTGTGAGAGCATACTGAGGTAGGCTCAGGAGCGTGTGCACTATATGGCAGCGGAGTCTGTAAAAATATTATACCTCTGCATGTTCTCATGGAGACCAGGAGAAAAAGGGAAATGAGAAGTCAATTGGGAACAATTCAAAGTTTATACATTTTTATGAAACTTTTTTTTTGTGTTTTTGTGACGTTTTTTTTTTTTTTTTTTTTTATCTATGATCAGAAAAAAATGTGTAAAACAAAAAAAAGCTTCTGTTAACCCATTCCTTTCTAGGAATAACCACAATGTAGCCCTACAAAACCATTTATGACAGCGTTATTGATTATCACCTGTGATGCCCACAGCAATGGGGTAATTGATAATTATCTGCACCACTGTGTGATAGCAACACATTTTACACTGTAGTCGCACACACCAAGTGTCAAACGCTCTGTCTATTAGCAGCAACAAAACAAAGAAAGCCAAGGCATGAGGGAGAATAGACTTACAGGAACAGGGCCCTGTGGTCGCAGCTTGCCACTTGCTGTGTTTATAGGCTTATGTTCTGACTGCCTGGGAGTGCAGGATGCACATTAGAGAAGGGGCTTTTCCTTTTAGGAAAACAGATGAAAATCTCACCAGTAGGAAGACAAATTCATCAGCAAATCCTGGGGAAAGTCTCTATAGAAGTAACCTGATACACAAGGCTTGGATACATCCTTCATAGGAAACCAAACTACACCTGAATAAGAAAGATGTGTGGTTTGGTATGGTTATATGAAGCAATAGGAGACAATATAGAGAGGGTTATAAGAAGCAATAGGAGACAATATAGAGAGGGTTATAAGAAGCAATAGGAGACAATATAGAGAGGGTTATAAGAAGCAATAGGAGACAATATAGAGAGGGTTATAAGAAGCAATAGGAGACAATATAGAGAGGGTTATAAGAAGCAATAGGAGACAATATAGAGAGGGTTATAAGAAGCAATAGGAGACAATATAGAGAGGGTTATAAGAAGCAATAGGAGACAATATAGAGAGGGGAAGCAATAGGAGACAATATAGAGAGGGGAAGCAATAGGAGACAATATAGAGAGGGGAAGCAATAGGAGACAATATAGAGAGGGTTATAAGAAGCAATAGGAGACAATATAGAGAGGGTTATATGAAGCAATAGGAGAAAATACAGGGAGTGCAGAATTATTAGGCAAGTTGTATTTTTGAGGATTAATTTTATTATTGAACAACAACCATGTTCTCAATGAACCCAAAAACTCATTAATATCAAAGCTGAATAGTTTTGGAAGTAGTTTTTAGTTTGTTTTTAGTTATAGCTATTTTAGGGGGATATCTGTGTGTGCAGGTGACTATTACTGTGCATAATTATTAGGCAACTTAACAAAAAACAAATATATACCCATTTCAATTATTTATTTTTACCAGTGAAACCAATATAACATCTCAACATTCACAAATATACATTTCTGACATTCAAAAACAAAACAAAAACAAATCAGTGACCAATATAGCCACCTTTCTTTGCAAGGACACTCAAAAGCCTGCCATCCATGGATTCTGTCAGTGTTTTGATCTGTTCACCATCAACATTGTGTGCAGCAGCAACCACAGCCTCCCAGACACTGTTCAGAGAGGTGTACTGTTTTCCCTCCTTGTAAATCTCACATTTGATGATGGACCACAGGTTCTCAATGGGGTTCAGATCAGGTAAACAAGGAGGCCATGTCATTAGATTTTCTTCTTTTATACCCTTTCTTGCCAGCCACGCTGTGGAGTACTTGGACGCGTGTGATGGAGCATTGTCCTGCATGAAAATCATGTTTTTCTTGAAGGATGCAGACTTCTTCCTGTACCACTGCTTGAAGAAGGTGTCTTCCAGAAACTGGCAGTAGGACTGGGAGTTGAGCTTGACTCCATCCTCAACCCGAAAAGGCCCCACAAGCTCATCTTTGATGATACCAGCCCAAACCAGTACTCCACCTCCACCTTGCTGGCATCTGAGTCGGACTGGAGCTCTCTGCCCTTTACCAATCCAGCCACGGGCCCATCCATCTGGCCCATCAAGACTCACTCTCATTTCATCAGTCCATAAAACCTTAGAAAAATCAGTCTTGAGATATTTCTTGGCCCAGTCTTGACGTTTCAGCTTGTGTGTCTTGTTCAGTGGTGGTCGTCTTTCAGCCTTTCTTACCTTGGCCATGTCTCTGAGTATTGCACACCTTGTGCTTTTGGGCACTCCAGTGATGTTGCAGCTCTGAAATATGGCCAAACTGGTGGCAAGTGGCATCTTGGCAGCTGCACGCTTGACTTTTCTCAGTTCATGGGCAGTTATTTTGCGCCTTGGTTTTTCCACACGCTTCTTGCGACCCTGTTGACTATTTTGAATGAAACGCTTGATTGTTCGATGATCACGATTCAGAAGCTTTGCAATTTTAAGAGTGCTGCATCCCTCTGCAAGATATCTCACTATTTTTTACTTTTCTGAGCCTGTCAAGTCCTTCTTTTGACCCATTTTGCCAAAGGAAAGGAAGTTGCCTAATAATTATGCACACCTGATATAGGGTGTTGATGTCATTAGACCACACCCCTTCTCATTACAGAGATGCACATCACCTAATATGCTTAATTGGTAGTAGGCTTTCGAGCCTATACAGCTTGGAGTAAGACAACATGCATAAAGAGGATGATGTGGTCAAAATACTCATTTGCCTAATAATTCTGCACTCCCTGTAGAGAGGGTTATATGGAGCAATATGAGATAATATATATAGGGCTATATGGGGCAATTATAGACAATATAGAGAAGGTTATATGAAGCAATAGGAGAGAATATAGAGAGGGTTATATGAAGCAATAGGAGACAATATAGAGAGGGTTATATGAAGCAATAGGAGACAATATGTGGACGCAATATAGGGAGGGTTATACGGAGCAATAGAGACAATATAGAGAGGGTTATATGAAGCAATAGGGGACAATATAGAGAGGGTTATACGAAGCAATAGGAGACAATATAGAGAGGGTTATATGAAGCAATAGGGGACAATATAGAGAGGGTTATACGAAGCAATAGGAGACAATATAGAGAGGGTTATATGAAGCAATAGGAGACAATATAGAGAGGGTTATATGAAGCAATAGGAGACAATATAGAGAGGGTTATACGAAGCAATAGAGACAATATAGAGAGGGTTATATGAAGCAATAGGAGACAATATAGAGAGGGTTATATGAAGCAATAGGAGACAATATAGAGAGGGTTATATGAAGCAATAGGAGACAATATAGAGAGGGTTATATGAAGCAATAGGAGACAATATAGAGAGGGTTATATGAAGCAATAGGAGACAATATAGAGAGGGTTATATGAAGCAATAGGAGACAATATAGAGAGGGTTATATGGAGCAATAGAAAACAATATAGAGAGGGTTATATGGTGCAATAGGAGGAGTTATAGGGAGGGTTATATGGTGCAATAGAAGGAGTTATAGAGAGAGTTATGCTGTGCAATAGGAGGAGTTATAAGGAAGGTCATATGGGGCATTTGAACAAGTTATATTATTGCTACTAGGGAGAAGATAATTTGCATCCAGATGATTATTACAGATTACTAAATTAGGGACCTGTTAGTTTTTTATGCTTTATTATGAGATTAATAAATTCCCATAAACTGATCTGGACTAAGGTAGGTTCCATATAGAGGTATGTGATGGATACACACTGCATGCTCTCATGATCTCACAACTTGGCTCCTACAACCTTTGGCCTTTACAATTGAACTCTGTAGCCCAATAACACAGAAGCGCTGGATTTTGAGATTCACTCAACACTGTTCATTGAGTGGTTTAATTAGCAAGATGCAGAGCACTAGCCAATCACTTGTGCTGCTTTTGTTTTACAGCACACGGTGAAGAACAAAAGGAGCAGCCTCCAGCATCCAAGAGACACCATAAGGTCATGGTTTCCTGCTGATTGTCATTTATCTTCCTAATGAACACTGCGGGCATTCATTTCATTTACATTTATACATGCTGCCATTAGAGGGGCAGATGGTCCTACTCTCCTTTGTAGGCACCAAATTATTATTATTATTGTTTATTTATAAAGCACAGCACTGTAACATTATTAAGTATACATTTATTAGGTATAATAATAAGACATTTACAAAAATGATAAGGGTAGAGGGCTCTGCTCTTGTGTCACCATCTTTACATAAAGTGATCAACAGGACAGGTGGACGTGAGCTTACATGTCTTTTCTGCACTTTCTGTCTGCCCTCCTCCTAAAACTCACTGCATGTCCCTATAACAGTAACCCCCACACTATCCATAGCTCACCCTCCCTTCTCTCATCACATGTGGTGTCCTCTCAAGAGCTACTATGTCTCCTTAGAAACACTTTCCCAACTAACTCTCTTGTCTCTAATCACACCCGCTCCTGCAAGTCTCACTGTCACCTTCTGTCACTCACACTCCTACTACTGCTATCTTCTTCTGACACTGCTTCCATTGCTGCTCTCTCACACGGTGGTCTCCACTTTTGCCCCACCCCTAGGCCAGGTGAAAGACATGGTGAGATAGACATGGTGAGATAGACATGGTGAGATAGACATGGTGATAGACAAGTTGAGAGACATGGTGAGAGACATAGGGCTAGATTTATTAAGCCCTTACGGCAGCAAGTTCTCACAAGAACTTGCTCGCCGCAATTTAACAAGGTGACCGCTGCTTCCCTAAACTCTTCGCCACCTCTGAAATGGCGAAATTCAATCCCCTCGGTCGAGTCCGACTGAGGAGATTGACAGCTCCTGCCTGCGCGTGATTGGTTGTGCGCGGGCAGGGGGCGGGATTGCACGCAAGCGCAAAATTGGGCTCGTGTGCAATGTTAATTACCTACGGGTAATTTCGCCCCGCCACAGGCGAGCTGAGGCGTACAGGGGCGCATATACGTGCCCCTGTACGCCTCAGCTATGATAAATCTAGCCCATAGTGGTGGTGTTGGGATCTTGCTCTCCTGCTTCTTTCACTACCTGCCTCTGCTCCCATATATCCATTTCCTCCTTTAAACTTGTCTCACTAACAAACTCCTGTCTCTCACAATCCCCTCTATTCTCTACTCACTGCGATGGACACTCGGTCGATTTGGTATTCTCCTACCTCTGCTCTATATCTGACGTCAGCTGTCACCCATATATACTTATACCCTGTGAGCTTGTGCACATGCTCAGTAGGCTCTTGTTCCCCAGAAAATGTGAATATAAAAAGTTTGTGCAAAATGAGATAACGGAAGTAAATTGGAAAGTGTCTTAAAACTGCTGCTCTATCTGAATCATAAACATTTATTTTTACTTGAGTGTCCCTTTAAGCAACTTTTCTAATTTACGTGTATTATAAATTTTTCTTCGAGGCAGAGTCCCATATAATAGGTACAGGTCTAGAAAAGTCTTGCAAACGAGAGTGTGAGGAAGTAATGAGAGGTGACAAGAGAATTAGGTCTTTGGCAGAGCATAGGGAGCGGGTTGGGAAATATTTGCAGACAAGGGCAGAGATATTGGAGGGTGCAGTTTTGCTGAGGGCTTTGTATGTCAGGTTTAAAAAATAGAGGCACCTCCATGGCATGCATTTAAAAGTTCTTTATTTATCCTAAAACAGCGGATAAGTAGACTTGATGGTTACACAGCTCAGGTCGGAAGACATGGGTAATTCCCAGTGACCCACTTACGCGTTTTAGCCCGCAAGCCCAACACATGGAGTCATTTACCCTTACACCTCACTGCTGGTCATGTGACTGAAGCACGCCCATTGACATCATCGCACACACGCCGACGGGAAGGAGATACACAGGACACTGAGTGACGACGAGCCGGGCATCCGCGTGTGAGTGGAGTCTCCAAAGCAAACCGCAGGTATGACCAGGTTTGTGTAAATGGAGGAGATGGGTCCTGGACATTAGGAGCAACTGTGAGTTTCCCGGTGTTAAGGGAATAGAATACATGTGTCTGAGTTTGGAGGAATATATTGGGGCGGAAAAGGTCTGTGTCACGGAGCAATAGCAGTGGGGAGGATTGTAAAATTTCAATAAAGATTATACACAAAAAGGCTAGCCTACAGGTGCTAAGCATAAAGTTTGGTAAACTTTGTATGTCAGGGTCAACATTTTTTATTTTATTCTTAAAGGTCAATCTACTCCAGAATTGTTATTGTTTAAAAAGATAGATAATCCCTTTATTACTCATTCCCCAGTTTTGCATAACCAACACGGTTATATTAATACACTTTTTACCTCTGTGATTACCTTGTATCTAAACCTTTGCAGATTGCCCCCTTATTTCAGTTCTTTTGATAGACTTGCATTTTAGCCGATCAGTGTTGACTCATAAATAACTGAACGGGAGAGAGTACAATGATTTATATATGGAACACATGAACTAACGCTGTCTAGCTGTGAAAAACTGTCAAAATGCACTGAGATAAGAGGCGGTCTTCAAGGGCTTAGAAATTAGTATATGAGCCTACCTAGGTTTAGCTTTCAACAAAGAATACCAATAGAACAAAGCTTAACATTGCATGCCCTATCTGAATCATGACAGTTTAATGTTGACTAGACTGTCCATTTAGGGCTCAGAGAAGCAAGTTGAGGTGTTGGCAATGAGGTTCAGCAGATGTGGAGTGATGCTGAAGGAAGAAGAGCCTGGCAGAGGCATTTATGATGGAATGCAGTGGGGGGATAGGTGGTAGCTTGGGAGACCAGAGAAGACATTTGCAGTAGTCAAGGCAGGAAATGATAAGGGAGTGGATGAGAAGCTTAGTTGTGTCATGAGTGAGGAAGTGATGAATTTTAGAAATATTTTTTAAGCAGCAGAAGTTAGCTAAGGACTTAATGTGGGGAGCAAAAGAAAGTTTTGAGTCAAGTGAGACTTCAAGGCAGTGGGCCTGAGGGGTAGAAGTGATAACAGAGGTGTCCATAATAAGTGGATCTCCCTCACCATAGCTGGGAGCTTATGCCATGCAACTAATACTACACAAAGTCCCTTGTCCTCTTATCCCTGAAATGGAGAAGCAAACAGGTCCTTCCTCCACTCTAGCTAAAGCATAATTGCCTGTTCCTTAGTGTCTCTGTGTAACTATTGTCTGTTCCTTAGTGAGTGTCTCTGTGTAACTATTGCCTGTTCCTTAGTGAGTGTCTCTGTGTAACTATTGTCTGTTCCTTAGTGAGTGTCTCTGTGTAACTATTGTCTGTTCCTTAGTGAGTGTATCAGTGTAACTATTGTCTGTTCCTTAGTAAGTGTCTCTGTGTAACTACTGTCTGTTCCTTAGTGAGTGTCTCTGTGTAACTATTGTCTGTTCCTTAGTAAGTGTCTCTGTGTAACTATTGTCTGTGTAACTACTGTCTGTTCCTTAGTGAGTGTATCTGTGTAACTATTGTCTGTTCCTTAGTAAGTGTCTCTGTGTAACTATTGTCTGTTCCTTAGTGAGTGTCTCTGTGTAACTACTGTCTGTTCCTTAGTGAGTGTCTCTGTGTAACTATTGTCTGTTCCTTAGTGAGTGTCTCTGTGTAACTATTGTCTGTTCCTTAGTGTCTCTGTGTAACTATTGTCTGCTCCTTAGTGTCTCTGTGTAACTATTGTCTGTTCCTTAGTGAGTGTCTCTGTGTAACTATTGCCTGTTCCTTAGTGAGTGTCTCTGTGTAACTATTGTCTGTTCCTTAGTGTGTCTGTGTAACTATTGCCTGTTCCTTAGTGAGTGTCTCTGTGTTACTATTGTCTGTTCCTTAGTGTCTCTGTGTAACTATTGCCTGTTCCTTAGTGAGTGTCTCTGCGTAACTATTGTCTGTTCCTTAGTGAGTGTCTCTGTGTAACTATTGTCTGTTCCTTAGTGTCTCTGTGTAACTATTGCCTGTTCCTTAGTGAGTGTCTCTGTGTAACTATTGCCTGTTCCTTAGTGAGTGTCTCTGTGTAACTATTGTCTGTTCCTTAGTGAGTGTCCCTGTGTAACTATTGTCTGTTCCTTAGTGAGTGTCTCTGTGTAACTATTGTCTGTTCCTTAGTGAGTGTCTCTGCGTAACTATTGTCTGTTCCTTAGTGAGTATCTCTGTGTAACTATTGTCTGTTCCTTAGTGAGTGTCTCTGTGTAACTATTGTCTGTTCCTTAGTGTCTCTGTGTAACTACTGTCTGTTCCTTAGTGAGTGTCTCTGTGTAACTATTGTCTGTTCCTTAGTGAGTGTCTCTGTGTAACTATTGTCTGTTCCTTAGTGTCTCTGTGTAACTATTGTCTGTTCCTTAGTGAGTGTCTCTGTGTAACTATTGTCTGTTCCGTTGTGTCTCTGTGTAACTATTGTCTGTTCCTTAGTGAGTGTATCTGTGTAACTATTGTCTGTTCCGTTGTGTCTCTGTGTAACTATTGTCTGTTCCGTTGTGTCTCTGTGTAACTATTGTCTGTTCCTTAGTGAGTGTCTCAGTGTAACTATTGTCTGTTCCGTTGTGTCTCTGTGTAACTATTGTCTGTTCCTTAGTGAGTGTCTCTGTGTAACTATTGCCTGTTCCGTTGTGTCTCTGTGTAACTATTGTCTGTTCCTTAGTGAGTGTCTCTGTGTAACTATTGTCTGTTCCGTTGTGTCTCTGTGTAACTATTGTCTGTTCCTTAGTAAGTGTCTCTGTGTAACTATTGCCTGTTCCTTAGTGAGTGTCTTTGTGTAACTATTGTCTGTTCCTTAGTGAGTGTCTCTGTGTAACTATTGTCTGTTCCGTTGTGTCTCTGTGTAACTATTGTCTGTTCCGTTGTGTCTCTGTGTAACTATTGTCTGTTCCTTAGTGTCTCTGTATAACTACTCTCTGTTCCTTAGTGAGTGTCTCTGTGCAACTATTGTCTGTTCCTTAGTGAGTGTCTCTCTGCAACTATTGTCTGTTCCTTAGTGAGTATCTCTGTGCAACTATTGTCCGTTCCTTAGTGTCTCTGTGTAACTATTGTCTGTTCCTTAGTGAGTGTCTCTGTGTAACTACTGTCTGTTCCTTAGTGTCTCTGTGTAACTATTGTCTGTTCCTTAGTGAGTGTCTCTGTGTAACTATTGTCTGTTCCTTAGTGTCTCTGTGTAACTATTGTCTGTTCCTTAGTGAGTGTCTCTGTGTAACTATTGTCTGTTCCTTAGTGAGTGTCTCTGTGTAACTATTGTCTATTCCTTAGTGTCTCTGTGTAACTATTGTCTGTTCATTAGTGAGTGTCTCTGTGTAACTATTGTCTGTTCCTTAGTGTCTCTGTGTAACTATTGTCTGTTCCTTAGTGAGTGTCTCTGTGTAACTACTGTCTGTTCCTTAGTGTCTCTGTGTAACTATTGTCTGTTCCTTAGTGAGTGTCTCTGTGTAACTATTGTCTGTTCCTTAGTGAGTATCTCTGTGTAACTATTGTCTGTTCCTTAGTGAGTGTCTCTGTGTAACTACTGTCTGTTCCTTAGTGTCTCTGTGTAACTATTGTCTGTTCCTTAGTGAGTGTCTCTGTGTAACTATTGTCTGTTCCTTAGTGTCTCTGTGTAACTATTGTCTGTTCCTTAGTTTCTCTGTGTAACTATTGTCTGCTCCTTAGTGAGTGTCTCTGTGTAAGTATTGTCTGTTCCTTAGTGAGTGTCTCTGTGTAACTATTGTCTGTTCCTTAGTGTCTCTGTGTAACTATTGTCTGTTCCTTAGTGTCTCTGTGTAACTATTGTCTGCTCCTTAGTGAGTGTCTCTGTGTAACTATTGTCTGCTCCTTAGTGTCTCTGTGTAACTATTGTCTGTTCATTAGTGAGTGTCTCTGTGTAACTATTGTCTGTTCCTTAGTGTCTCTGTGTAACTATTGTCTGTTCCTTAGTGAGTGTCTCTGTGTAACTACTGTCTGTTCCTTAGTGTCTCTGTGTAACTATTGTCTGTTCCTTAGTGAGTGTCTCTGTGTAACTATTGTCTGTTCCTTAGTGAGTATCTCTGTGTAACTATTGTCTGTTCCTTAGTGAGTGTCTCTGTGTAACTACTGTCTGTTCCTTAGTGTCTCTGTGTAACTATTGTCTGTTCCTTAGTGAGTGTCTCTGTGTAACTATTGTCTGTTCCTTAGTGTCTCTGTGTAACTATTGTCTGTTCCTTAGTTTCTCTGTGTAACTATTGTCTGCTCCTTAGTGAGTGTCTCTGTGTAACTATTGTCTGTTCCTTAGTGAGTGTCTCTGTGTAACTATTGTCTGTTCCTTAGTGTCTCTGTGTAACTATTGTCTGTTCCTTAGTGTCTCTGTGTAACTATTGTCTGCTCCTTAGTGAGTGTCTCTGTGTAACTATTGTCTGCTCCTTAGTGAGTGTCTCTGTGTAACTATTGTCTGTTCCTTAGTGAGTGTCTCTGTGTAACTATTGTCTGTTCCTTAGTGAGTGTCTCTGTGTAACTACTGTCTGTTCCTTAGTGTCTCTGTGTAACTATTGTCTGTTCCTTAGTGAGTGTCTCTGTGTAACTATTGTCTGTTCCTTAGTGAGTATCTCTGTGTAACTATTGCCTGTTCCTTAGTGAGTGTCTCTGTGTAACTATTGTCTGTTCCTTAGTGAGTGTCTCTGTGTAACTATTGTCTGTTCCTTAGTGAGTGTCTCTGTGTAACTATTGTCTGTTCCTTAGTGAGTGTCTCTGTGTAACTATTGTCTGTTCCTTAGTGAGTGTCTCTGTGTAACTATTGTCTGTTCCTTAGTGAGTGTCTCTGTGTAACTATTGTCTGTTCCTTAGTGAGTGTCTCTGTGTAACTATTGTCTGTTCCTTAGTGTCTCTGTGTAACTATTGTATGTTCCTTAGTGAGTGTCTCTGTGTAACTATTGTATGTTCCTTAGTGAGTGTCTCTGTGTAACTATTGTCTGTTCCTTAGTGAGTGTCTCTGTGTAACTATTGTCTGCTCCTTAGTGTCTCTGTGCAACTATTGTCTGTTCCATAGGGGCCTATCTATCAAGCTCCGAATGGACATCGCCGGAATTCAACCCAATCGAGTACGATCGGGTTGATTGACACCCCCTGCTGGCGGCCCATTGGCCGCGAGTCTGCAGGGGGCGGCGTTGCACCAGCAGCTCTTGTGAGCTGCTGGTGCAATGCTGAATACGGAGAGCGTATTGCTCTCCCTATTCAGCGAGGTCTGGCGGACCTGATCCGCACTGTCAGATCAGGTCTGCCAGACTTTGTTAAGGCCTTAGTATCTCTGTGTAACTATTGCCTGTTCCTTAGTGAGTGTCTCTGTGTAACTATTGTCTGTTCCTTAGTGAGTGTCTCTGTGTAACTATTGTCTGTTCCTTAGTGAGTGTCTCTGTGTAACTATTGTCTGTTCCTTAGTGAGTATCTCTGTGTAACTATTGTCTGTTCCTTAGTGAGTGTCTCTGTGTAACTATTGTTTGTTCCTTAGTGAGTGTCTCTGTGTAACTATTGTCTGTTCCTTAGTGAGTGTCTCTGTGTAACTATTGCCTGTTCCTTAGTGAGTATCTCTGTGTAACTATTGTCTGTTCCTTAGTGAGTGTCTCTGTGTAACTATTGTCTGTTCCTTAGTAAGTGTCTCTGTGTAACTACTGTCTGTTCCTTAGTGAGTGTCTCTGTGTAACTATTGCCTGTTCCTTAGTGAGTATCTCTGTGTAACTATTGTCTGTTCCTTAGTGAGTATCTCTGTGTAACTATTGTCTGTTCCTTAGTGAGTGTCTCTGTGTAACTATTGTTTGTTCCTTAGTGAGTGTCTCTGTGTAACTATTGTCTGTTCCTTAGTGAGTGTCTCTGTGTAACTATTGTCTGTTCCTTAGTGAGTGTCTCTGTGTAACTATTGCCTGTTCCTTAGTGAGTATCTCTGTGTAACTATTGTCTGTTCCTTAGTGAGTGTCTCTGTGTAACTATTGTCTGTTCCTTAGTGAGTGTCTCTGTGTAACTATTGTCTGTTCCTTAGTGAGTGTCTCTGTGTAACTATTGTTTGTTCCTTAGTGAGTGTCTCTGTGTAACTATTGTTTGTTCCTTAGTGAGTGTCTCTGTGTAACTATTGTCTGTTCCTTAGTGAGTGTCTCTGTGTAACTATTGTCTGTTCCTTAGTGAGTGTCTCTGTGTAACTATTGTCTGTTCCTTAGTGAGTGTCTCTGTGTAACTATTGTCTGTTCCTTAGTGAGTGTCTCTGTGTAACTATTGTCTGTTCCTTAGTGAGTGTCTCTGTGTAACTATTGTCTGTTCCTTAGTAAGTGTCTCTGTGTAACTACTGTCTGTTCCTTAGTGAGTGTCTCTGTGTAACTATTGCCTGTTCCTTAGTGAGTGTCTCTGTGTAACTATTGTCTGTTCCTTAGTGAGTGTCTCTGTGTAACTATTGTCTGTTCCTTAGTGAGTGTCTCTGTGTAACTATTGTCTGTTCCTTAGTGAGTGTCTCTGTGTAACTATTGTCTGTTCCTTAGTGAGTATCTCTGTGTAACTATTGTCTGTTCCTTAGTGAGTGTCTCTGTGTAACTATTGTCTGTTCCTTAGTGAGTGTCTCTGTGTAACTATTGTCTGTTCCTTAGTGAGTGTCTCTGTTTAACTATTGTCTGTTCCTTAGTGAGTGTCTCTGTGTAACTATTGTCTGTTCCTTAGTGAGTGTCTCTGTGTAACTATTGTCTGTTCCTTAGTGAGTGTCTCTGTGTAACTACTGTCTGTTCCTTAGTGAGTGTCTCTGTGTAACTATTGTCTGTTCCTTAGTAAGTGTCTCTGTGTAACTATTGTCTGTTCCTTAGTAAGTGTCTCTGTGTAACTATTGTCTGTTCCTTAGTAAGTGTCTCTGTGTAACTATTGTCTGTTCCTTAGTAAGTGTCTCTGTGTAACTATTGTCTGTTCCTTAGTGAGTGTCTCTGTGTAACTATTGTCTGTTCCTTAGTGAGTATCTCTGTGTAACTATTGCCTGTTCCTTAGTGAGTGTCTCTGTGTAACTATTGCCTGTTCCTTAGTGAGTGTCTCTGTGTAACTATTGTCTGTTCCTTAGTGAGTGTCTCTGTTTAACTATTGTCTGTTCCTTAGTGAGTGTCTCTGTGTAACTACTGTCTGTTCCTTAGTGAGTGTCTCTGTGTAACTATTGCCTGTTCCTTAGTGAGTGTCTCTGTGTAACTATTGTCTGTTCCTTAGTGAGTATCTCTGTGTAACTATTGTCTGTTCCTTAGTGAGTGTCTCTGTGTAACTATTGTCTGTTCCTTAGTGAGTGTCTCTGTGTAACTATTGCCTGTTCCTTAGTGAGTGTCTCTGTGTAACTATTGTCTGTTCCTTAGTGAGTATCTCTGTGTAACTATTGTCTGTTCCTTAGTGAGTATCTCTGTGTAACTATTGTCTGTTCCTTAGTGAGTGTCTCTGTGTAACTATTGTCTGTTCCTTAGTGAGTGTCTCTGTGTAACTACTGTCTGTTCCTTAGTGAGTGTCTCTGTGTAACTACTGTCTGTTCCTTAGTGAGTGTCTCTGTGTAACTATTGTCTGTTCCTTAGTGAGTGTCTCTGTGTAACTACTGTCTGTTCCTTAGTGAGTGTCTCTGTGTAACTATTGTCTGTTCCTTAGTGAGTGTCTCTGTGTAACTACTGTCTGTTCCTTAGTGAGTGTCTCTGTGTAACTATTGTCTGTTCCTTAGTGAGTGTCTCTTTGTAACTATTGTCTGTTCCTTAGTGAGTGTCTCTGTGTAACTATTGTCTGTTCCTTAGTGTCTCTGTGTAACTATTGTCTGCTCCTTAGTGTCTCTGTGTAACTATTGTCTGTTCCTTAGTGAGTGTCTCTTTGTAACTATTGTCTGTTCCTTAGTGAGTGTCTCTGTGTAACTATTGTCTGTTCCTTAGTGAGTGTCTCTGTGTAACTACTGTCTGTTCCTTAGTGAGTGTCTCTTTGTAACTATTGTCTGTTCCTTAGTGAGTGTCTCTTTGTAACTATTGTCTGTTCCTTAGTGAGTGTCTCTTTGTAACTATTGTCTGTTCCTTAGTGAGTGTCTCTTTGTAACTATTGTCTGTTCCTTAGTGAGTGTCTCTTTGTAACTATTGTCTGTTCCTTTGTGTAACTATTGTCTGTTCCTTAGTGAGTGTCCCTGTGTAACTATTGTCTGTTCCTTAGTGAGTGTCTCTGTGTAACTATTGTCTGTTCCTTAGTGAGTATCTCTGTGTAACTATTGTCTGTTCCTTAGTGAGTGTCTCTTTGTAACTATTGTCTGTTCCTTAGTGAGTGTCTCTGTGTAACTATTGTCTGTTCCTTAGTGAGTGTCTCTGTGTAACTATTGTCTGTTCCTTAGTGAGTGTCTCTGTGTAACTATTGTCTGTTCCTTAGTGAGTGTCTCTGTGTAACTATTGACTGTTCCTTAGTGAGTGTCTCTGTGTAACTATTGTCTGTTCCTTAGTGAGTGTCTCTGTGTAACTATTGTCTGTTCCTTAGTAAGTGTCTCTGTGTAACTATTGTCTGTTCCTTAGTAAGTGTCTCTGTGTAACTATTGTCTGTTCCTTAGTAAGTGTCTCTGTGTAACTATTGCCTGTTCCTTAGTGAGTATCTCTGTGTAACTATTGCCTGTTCCTTAGTGAGTGTCTCTGTGTAACTATTGTCTGTTCCTTAGTGAGTGTCTCTGTGTAACTATTGTCTGTTCCTTAGTGAGTGTCTCTGTGTAACTATTGTCTGTTCCTTAGTGAGTGTCTCTGTGTAACTACTGTCTGTTCCTTAGTGAGTATCTCTGTGTAACTATTGTCTGTTCCTTAGTGAGTGTCTCTGTGTAACTACTGTCTGTTCCTTAGTGAGTGTCTCTGTGTAACTATTGTCTGTTCCTTAGTGAGTGTCTCTGTGTAACTACTGTCTGTTCCTTAGTGAGTGTCTCTGTGTAACTATTGTCTGTTCCTTAGTGAGTGTCTCTTTGTAACTATTGTCTGTTCCTTAGTGAGTATCTCTGTGTAACTATTGTCTGTTCCTTAGTGAGTGTCTCTTTGTAACTATTGTCTGTTCCTTAGTGAGTGTCTCTGTGTAACTATTGTCTGTTCTTAGTGAGTGTCTCTGTGTAACTATTGACTGTTCCTTAGTGAGTGTCTCTGTGTAACTATTGTCTGTTCCTTAGTGAGTGTCTCTTCAACTTCTTCTTATGTTGTAGGTATTTCTAAGATAGTTAGATAATTCAGTTTCCCTTAGGCGCAATTTTGTTCTGAGACTACACGTGTATTTTTTAACTTCTCCTCTAATCACAGCTTTGGCTGATTCCCAAAAGATCTCTGCTTTATGGCTATAAGAATTGTTTTGTATAGCACATTTGTGCCATATGTCACAGATAGGTTTTTTTAAATTCCATATTGTTAACTAAATAACGAGGAAAGGAGTATCCTCTGGCCGGCTCAAAATTATTATTGCCCAGCCCAAGCTCCAGTTAAATAGGGGCATGATCTGAGATAATAAAGTCTCCTATCTGTGCTTTGACACCAGTCCCAAATAGTCTATCTGAACCTAAAAAAAAAATCAATGCGGGAAAACGATCTGTATTATTTAGATTCACAAGTAAATGCGCGTGTGTTGTGGTACAAATGCCGCCATATATCCCTAATTTTAAGTGCACTACAGAAGGTTTTAAGAATTCTATTGTCTGTTCCTTAGTGAGTGTCTCTTCAACTTCTTCTTTTTTTTATTGAGGTTTAATATACAGTAACAGAAAAGCAGTACTTTAAATAGTTTGTTAATACACACAAAAGCCAAAAAAAAAGAGATAAATCATGTCAGTTCTCTTGCATTAATTAAACATATTCATTCTGTTACATCACAGTATAATTTAAAAATTTCGAAAATTAGCCTCATTTTATCAAAGTACAAATAGTCCAACAATGACAAAAATATAAGTTTTCTCTTCGTTTTTGTTACACCAAGACAAATAGACTTTGTACGTCAGGTTCAATGTTATATCCTGCACATATATGTATATTTAACTATAACATCATTGCATTAGAAATAAACATGTTCTCATGAAAAACAAGATTATTGGTATAGAAGGAGGAAGGAAGGGGGGAGAATTTTTTTTTTTTTTTAAATTTGTGTACTATTTCTATATCTTTTAATAAAATCTAACCACTTGCAGGCAAATCTGTGTTGTTGATTAGTTCCATTATTAGCACTGTCCACTGTGAGTGTAGTAAATACGATAAATTATTAATCGTTGGTTCTCATTTGGATTTCAAATTTTTCAAAATAAGATATCTAGCTCCCAAAATTGCTGTGTTAATAAAGTCAACATTATGAACATAGTCTCTTGAATCTTACAAAATGATATGCTGTAGTTGAAGTACTAATTGGGAAGTTAGTATCCTATTCAACCAGTATTGCACGCGTTGCCAGAATTGTTGTATTTTCGGGCAGCTCCAAAACATGTGGACCAGGTCGGCATCATGAAAGCTACATTGTGGACATAGATTTGAAGAGTTACGGAACCATCTATTTAAACTAGCAGGAGGTATGTATACACGATTTAAAATTTTAAAGTGCGATTCACGCCATGACGCAGATAGAGTAGCACGCTCTACCGCTAGTATACTATGTTTCACTTTAAAGATATCCACTATTTGAATATCTTTAGACCAATTTGAACAGATAGCCGAAAGATTGCATTCACCCGCAGCTACTAACACCATCCTATACCAATAACTAATAAAGTGTTCACCTAACTTATACAGGGCAAGTCCCATTCTTATGCCTGGGTGTATCCATTCTCTAGTGTGATTTTTAATTGTTTCATTGTACCAGTGTCGGACTTGTAAATATGCATAGAAATCTGTATTTGTAAGCTGAAAATGATTTCTAAGATATGCAAAAGTATGCACCGAGGTACTTTCAAAATCTCTAAATTGAATTAGGTAGGAGAGGCCCAACGAGGCCCATCTATTAAATAGTTTATTATTTACACCAGGGATAAAACAAGGGTTCCTCGTAATAGGTACTAAGTCCGAGATCAAAGGATTGTCTTCCAGGCTAGACCGAACAAACTGCCATGCTTTAATAATATAGAATATTGTACTTTTATTCTTGATCTTACTTGGTATAGCTTTAATAGGACAGTGCAATAAAGCACTTAAAGAAAAAGGATAGACTCATTTTTGTTCGACTTCTAGAAAAGCAACATGGGACCCGCCAATAAGCCAGTCCATAGCTACCTTTGCAGGACATATTTTATTGTATGACGAAAATATGGGGAGAGCTAAACCTCCAAATTGTCTGAGTTGCGCTAATTTGTATAGAGCAATAAGTTTTTTACCCATGCCCTAAATAAATGTCCTAATATAACTATCCAGAAATTTAAGATCCGATTTTGTTAAAGGGATAGGGATATTTTGCATCATATACAGCAATTTAGGTAAAATGGTCATCTTGATCAGATTCATTTTTGCCGTAAGTGATAGAGGTAGGCTAGCCCAGTTTCTTAAATCTACTTTGATTTTATTTAAAAGCGGAGAGTAATTCAGAGTATACCAATCCATTGAATTTATAGTAATTTTAATACCTAAATAGATTATATAGTGTTCTGCAACTTTAAAAGGAGGGACATAGCCTAAATGTGACGATGATCTCAACCATAATAAATCGGACTTAGTAATGTTAATTTTATATCCCAAGAATGACCCGAATTTGTCGATATTCTCTAAAATGATAGGAATCTCGGATTGTGGGTTGTTAAAAAAAAGTAATAAGTCATCCGCATATGAGTAATTTAAGATACTTATCTCCTAAACGAATCCCTTTTAAGTGTGATTTTAGCATTGTCGCAAGTGGTTCAATTGCAAGGTTGAAAAGAAGAGGTGAAATTGGTCAGCCTTGCCGTGTACCAGTCGTAATACGATAAGGCTTTGTAAGTGAGCCATTCACCAATAACGTGGAAGATGCAATAACATATAAATCCCGGATACAATTAAGAAAGTGCCCTCTAAAGCCAAACTGGTTCATAGTATAGAATAGGTGGTCCCAGGTGATAGAGTCGAACGCCTTTTGTGTATCGACTGATAAAATAGCTGGATCATCTTGACATCTAGAATTATTGGGCTGAAAAAATCTAAGAGCAGAAAGATATTCCGAATACTGGCAGCGGAGTTCCGATGTAACATAAAGCCGACCTTGTCCGCATGGATCAAAGATCCAAGAATTGATTTAAGTCTGTGTGCCAAAATAGAAGTAAATATTTTGTAGTCTGAGTTAAGTAGTGATATTGGGCGATATGAGTCTACTAATTCTGGATCTTTGCCCTTTTTTGGAATCAAAATAATTTTGGATGCCGCAAAATAGACTGAAGGTACTTTACCGTTACATAAATAATCATTAAATAGATTCACAAGAGATGAATTTATCTCATCTCTAAGAATTTTGTATAGTTCAGCAGGTAATAAATCTGGGCCAGCGGCTTTATCCACTCTGAGTTTGTCAATAGCTTGTAATACTTCTGCACTTGTAATGGGTTGATTTAGTTTGTCAGCCTCGTGTGAAGGCAATATTGGGAGCAGAATTTTTTCCCCCCGTTTACGGGAGACACAAGGAGTAAAAATAACTTCTTGCACCCAATTAACTTTCAATTTTTTATCTTCTATTTCGGACAGATGTGTTTCTTGCAGGAGGATTAAGTCAGCCTTACATTTATTAAGGTGTGCTAGTATTCTTTTTCTTTTAATCGGGCTGGTAATACCTCCCACATTCCAAGACATGACCCTTAACTTTGGCATTTTACTTTAAAGGGCCAGTACAAGAGCGTAGAGGCAGAAGGAGAAAAAAAAAATGGGGGGCCTGCTTCCTACCTTCCTCCCCCCCAACCAGCTTGATTAATAAGACCGTTGCTTTCAAGCATAACAATTTCAACTTTACACCAACTGTGATATATGTAGTTGTGCTCTAAAAAACTTCAATTCATCAAAAACAGAAAAAATTAAAACAATAAAAAACCCACAAAGGACAGAAGAAAAAAAATGAAAGGCCAAGAAAGGCAGATTGTCCATCTACCTGATTCTAAACTAGTGGCCATCTTTGTATTTATCTGTAAAATTCTCTTGAGGTGTACTTAACATGATTATTTCATTATCAATAGAGCTGCAACAACTAATCGTCATAATCGATAATAATCGATTATGAAAATAGTTGTCAACGAATCTCATAATCGATTAGTTGGTTTTTCAACCTTTATAAATATATATTCGTTATTTTTAGAGCGGACTAGATATTTCCCCTAACCTTATAGCTGGTTATTTACCATTGCATATATATATTCAATATATTTTTATGTTAGAATGAAGTCAAGGGTTACTTTGAGAGGCCCCTTACCAAGGTAGAAAACACTTAGCATTGGTGAAGAGCTAACAAAGATAAATATCCCACTTTGGTGAAATTGGCAAAACCCTACTTATACATCTCAAGCACCTCAACACCATCTGAGTGCCTCTTCTCTGCTGCAGGAAATATACCTGTATACAGAGAACCAGCCTTAGCCAGAAGCATGTGGATATGTTGAGATTTTTGCATTTAAATGCAAAGTTTCTGAAAGAGTGAATAACAGAATGTTATTAACAGTGATAGCCTAACTCTTTCTAGTTCTACCTCTTTTCAAACAGTTTGTGGTTTGGTTTTGTTTAATTATAAAACTGTGCTCTGCTGCTTAAAAATTGAGGAAACAGTTGTGTTAATGTAAAGTTTTAGTCTGAAGTTTATATTTGTAACACTCATTATGTGGATTTTATTTAAAACATAGAAAACTATTATTTATTCTCATTTTATCCGATTAGTCGATTAATCGAAAAAAATAATCGGCCAATTAATCGATTATGAAAATAATCGTTAGTTGCAGCCCTAATTATCAATAAAGAGCTTAATCTTAGCCGGGTAAATTAACCTAGCAGAGAGACCTACGTTTATAAGTGTAGTGCAAAATGGTGCCATTGCCTTTCGTTTATTTGCTGTCTGAAAAGAAAAGTCCTGGAACAATAAAATTCTATTCTGATCTATTTCCAGGTTTTGGATCTTTCTGTAAGATCTTAGAATATTCATTTTATCCTGGAAATTCAAGTATTTCACCATAATAGGACGTTTCTGTAGTGTGTTTTCTGCTGGCTGTCTAACAGTACCAATCCAATGAGCTCTTTCTACCTGAATACTCTGATCTTGTCGATTAATACCAAGAAGCTGTGGAAGTGTTGTAGCTGCCAAATAATTAAGATCTTGGTATATAGCACTCTCTGGTAAACCAATCATTTTTAAATTATTTCGACGAGATCTGTCCTCTAAATCCTCAATTTTATCGTTAAGTTCACTTATGTTAGTATTGTGCTGTTGAGTAATTTGTTCTAATTTAAACGTGGAATCTCAATATCAGATATTCTATTCTCGGCTTCTAACAGCCTTGAAGTAAAATTTTTCATCTCTGAGGATAGTGTGGTAATCTCCGTTTTAATTAGATCAAATTGGGGTAATAGTAGATGAGCTACTTGTTTTGATATTTCGTCAATATCTGCTTTATTTATGTTTAAACTGTTCATCTCTGGTCTAGGATCAGAATTGGGATCCAAGCTATTTCTTGGTCTCCTGTCTTTCACTTTCGCTGGCATTGCGTGGGTCTTGGGTGACAAAAATGTATCCATAAATTATAATCACATGCATGTGCTGAAATTGTGGGAGAGAGAAGAGAAAAAAAAAAAAAAAAGGGGGGGGGGGGAGGTGCAAGTGTAAAATTAAGTTACGTTTAATATAGGCAAGTGAGGGGATAGTGCCAAGTGCAAAGGACAGTATTCTAGGGGCGAAGCCCCAATTGTGAGTGCAGTTGCCAACAGAAGTCAGATCAGGAGCATAACTTTATAACAAAGTAGAAACAGATTGTACTACTTCTATAAAAATGTCTAACTTGGGAGCCAGACCATGCATATGAAAGAATAGCAGACACAGCAGGATATTCAAACACTTTTGACCAAAATCACCTTAATGTAATCAGACGTTCTAGCTAATATAGTGTTAATTTATATATTCAGAGGAAATCCTAGATGAGAGAAAAAAAAAATAAAAAATATCCTATACGATTCTATCTCATATATCCAATCTCTGTGAATTCAGATCCAATAAGATTTAGAAATTCATATAATTAAACTTCAGGTAGAAAATACTAGTATAGACACCATTACATCTCATGCTATCTACAATCACCCAGTATGTAGCATATGATTCTGTAGACACAAGTAACGTCTATTGAACACAGATATAAATACTTAGCAACCTGACAATGCATGGGGGTCAGTTGCAGACACATCAAAATATTAGGAGGTTTTAACAAGATTATCCTTGATATATTCACAAGTGCTTGTCACTATAAAACTGTTTTTTATATGTTCAAAAAAGACCCTGCAAAATTCTCCTACAAGGTTCTTTCTCTTTACATGAGTATACAACAGACAGAAATTATACTCAGTATCTAAATACTCAGATCTACTACCTCTTAAACTTTCATATAGTTAAAATACAGATAGAGAGTACAGATTTAGACAGGATTACATCTTAGACTTTCTTATATTACATGGAAGATAATATTGTGTGAATTGAAATGATCACATTAAACTGACCTATATATTTTACCATAAACTATAAAAGATCTTATCCCCTCTCGTAATATCCACAAAAAAGAGCAGGGAGAGATTAAAGATCTTGTTTTCTTCAACAAGTTAACTAATAACCAATGGACTTATAATTCTGCTACTTCCAACCTGTACATGGTTACATCACAAGCATAGCAATGTAGCAACATAGTTGTAACTAATAAGTCCAAGAAGTACTCAAACAGGTGAAAACACCTGCACCAAACGCCACCTGTGGCCAGCTGATAGCAGCATATAAATCCTCCGATGAGACAGATGTCAGAATAATATGCCGTACAAGTTGATTTTTGCGAAGTACGTGTGGGATTATAGGCATACACCCACTTGTTGATACAAAAATACTTTCTTTCCCTTATACAGTGGACACTATTTTCTTCCTTACTCTCAGCCAGGAAACTTCACTAGGGCCGTTACTATATCAAGCTCTTTGTCCAACAGCTTAAAGAACTTATAACTTGGAGTATCAAATCAGCAATAGTCAATGCTCAAACATCTAAGTAGTTACGTTGATCAGTATTGCCAAGTATTACCAAGCTGCTAATCCGGTAGCCCAGGGCAATGAACCACCCTGCCAGGTATAGAACAATAGGGAAAAAAAATTTTTTTACTCAGCCCAGCCTCCTCTTCTTCTTACCTTCACCCAGGAATGCCACAGGGACTTACATACACAGTTATTCAGACCATCGATAGTCGGTCCTACCAACCAACCTTCAGTTGTCAGCTGCATTTACATCTCAGGATACACATCAAAGATTGGGACTTCCCCGGTAACGGTCCGCCTCTCATATGGTGGATACGTCCCGGGCCGTACAATCTATCCTGTGACCCACTTCCTCCAATACAGTTAGGTTGTGGCCTCAGCTCCAACGTGGGTTCAAGTCGAAGGGTGACCGCAGCAACTCTGTCTCTAGCTGCACAGAAACTTTTCCAGACGCCAAGGCAGATCATAACCGCCGCTCTATAAAATCCGGGCTGGGGAACAGCTTCCACAGCCTATGGATAATGGCTTGTCCGCAAGATGCTTGGTGCAATGGCGGAGGTGCACACAGCGAGCTTCTCACGGTACTCCTCCCACCAAAAGTTCCTCTCTCCTTCCTCTTCCCTTAGTAAGTGTCTTCGTGTAACTATTGCCTGTTCCTTAGTGAGTGTCTCTGTGTAACTATTGCCTGTTCCTTAGTGAGTGTCTCTGTGCAACTATTGTCTGTTCCTTAGTGAGTGTCTCTGTGTAACTATTGTCTGTTCCTTAGTGAGTGTCTCTGTGCAACTATTGTCTGTTCCTTAGTGAGTGTCTCTGTGTAACTATTGTCTGTTCCTTAGTGAGTGTCTCTGTGTAACTATTGCCTGTTCCTTAGTGAGTGTCTCTGTGTAACTATTGTCTGTTCCTTAGTGAGTGTCTCTGTGTAACTATTGCCTGTTCCTTAGTGAGTGTCTCTGTGTAACTATTGTCTGTTCCTTAGTGAGTGTCTCTGTGTAACTATTACCTGTTCCTTAGTGAGTGTCTCTGTGTAACTATTGCCTGTTCCTTAGTGAGTGTCTCTGTGTAACTATTGCCTGTTCCTTAGTGAGTGTCTCTGTGTAACTATTGTCTGTTCCTTAGTGAGTGTCTCTGTGTAACTATTGTCTGTTCCTTAGTGAGTATCTCTGTGTAACTATTGCCTGTTCCTTATTGAGTGTCTCTGTGTAACTATTGCCTGTTCCTTATTGAGTGTCTCTGTGTAACTATTGTCTGTTCCTTAGTGAGTGTCTCTGTATAACTATTGTCTGTTCCTTAGTGTCTCTGTGTAACTATTGTCTGTTCCTTAGTGAGTGTCTCTGTGTAACTATTGTCTGTTCCTTAGTGTCTCTGTGTAACTATTGTCTGTTCCTTAGTGAGTGTCTCTGTGTAACTATTGTCTGTTCCTTAGTGAGTGTCTCTGTGTCACTATTGTCTGTTCCTTAGTGAGTATCTCTGTGTAACTATTGTCTGTTCCTTAGTGAGTATCTCTGTGTAACTATTGTCTGTTCCTTAGTGAGTATCTCTGTGTAACTATTGTCTGTTCCTTAGTGAGTATCTCTGTGTAACTATTGTCTGTTCCTTAGTGAGTATCTCTGTGTAACTATTGTCTGTTCCTTATTGAGTGTCTCTGTGTAACTATTGCTTGTTCCTTATTGAGTGTCTCTGTGTAACTATTGTCTGTTCCTTAGTGTCTTTGTGTAACTATTGTCTGTTCCTTAGTAAGTGTCTCTGTGTAACTATTGTCTGTTCCTTAGTAAGTGTCTCTGTGTAACTATTGTCTGTTCCTTAGTGTCTCTGTGTAACTATTGTCTGTTCCTTAGTGTCTCTGTGTAACTATTGTCTGTTCCTTAGTGAGTGTCTCTGTGTAACTATTGTCTGTTCCTTAGTGTCTCTGTGTAACTATTGTATGTTCCTTAGTGAGTGTCTCTGTGTAACTATTGTCTGTTCCTTAGTGAGTGTCTCTGTGTAACTATTGTCTGTTCCTTAGTAAGTGTCTCTGTGTAACTATTGTCTGTTCCTTAGTGAGTGTCTCTGTGTAACTATTGCCTGTTCCTTAGTGAGTGTCTCTGTGTAACTATTGCCTGTTCCTTAGTGAGTGTCTCTGTGTAACTATTGCCTGTTCCTTAGTGAGTGTCTCTGTGTAACTATTGTCTGTTCCTTAGTGAGTGTCTCTGTATAACTATTGTCTGTTCCTTAGTGAGTGTCTCTGTGTAACTATTGTCTGTTCCTTAGTGAGTATTTCTGTGTAACTATTGCCTGTTCCTTATTGAGTGTCTCTGTGTAACTATTGCCTGTTCCTTATTGAGTGTCTCTGTGTAACTATTGTCTGTTCCTTAGTGTGTGTCTCTGTGTAACTATTGTCTGTTCCTTAGTGAGTGTCTCTGTGTAACTATTGTCTGTTCCTTAGTGTCTCTGTGTAACTATTGTCTGTTCCTTAGTGAGTGTCTCTGTGTAACTATTGTCTGTTCCTTAGTGTCTCTGTGTAACTATTGTCTGTTCCTTAGTGAGTGTCTCTGTGTAACTATTGTCTGTTCTTTAGTGAGTATCTCTGTGTAACTATTGTCTGTTCCTTAGTGAGTATCTCTGTGTAACTATGGTCTGTTCCTTAGTGAGTATCTCTGTGTAACTATTGTCTGTTCCTAATTGAGTGTCTCTGTGTAACTATTGCCTGTTCCTTATTGAGTGTCTCTGTGTAACTATTGCCTGTTCCTTATTGAGTGTCTCTGTGTAACTATTGTCTGTTCCTTAGTGTCTGTGTGTAACTATTGTCTGTTCCTTAGTAAGTGTCTCTGTGTAACTATTGTCTGTTCCTTAGTGTCTCTGTGTAACTATTGTATGTTCCTTAGTGAGTGTCTCTGTGTAACTATTGTCTGTTCCTTAGTGAGTGTCTCTGTGCAACTATTGTCTGTTCCTTAGTGTCTCTGTGTAACTATTGTATGTTCCTTAGTGAGTGTCTCTGTGTAACTATTGCCTGTTCCTTAGTGAGTGCCTCTGTGTAACTATTGTCTGTTCCTTAGTGAGTATCTCTGTGTAACTATTGCCTGTTCCTTATTGAGTGTCTCTGTGTAACTATTGTCTGTTCCTTAGTGAGTGTCTCTGTGTAACTATTGTATGTTCCTTAGTGTCTTTGTGTAACTATTGTCTGTTCCTTAGTGTCTCTGTGTAACTATTCCCTGTTCCTTATTGAGTGTCTCTGTGTAACTATTGCCTGTTCCTTAGTGAGTGTCTCTGTGTAACTATTGTCTGTTCCTTAGTGAGTGTCTCTGTGTAACTATTGTCTGTTCCTTAGTGTCTCTGTGTAACTATTGTCTGTTCCTTAGTGAGTGTCTCTGTGTAACTATTGTCTGTTCCTTAGTGAGTGTCTCTGTGTAACTATTGTCTGTTCCTTAGTGAGTATCTCTGTGTAACTATTGTCTGTTCCTTTGTGTAACTATTGTCTGTTCCTTAGTGAGTGTCTCTGTGTAACTATTGTCTGTTCCTTAGTGAGTGTCTCTGTGCAACTATTGTCTGTTCCTTAGTGAGTATCTCTGTGTAACTATTGTCTGTTCCTTAGTGAGTATCTCTGTGTAACTATTGTCTGTTCCTTAGTGAGTATCTCTGTGTAACTATTGCCTGTTCCTTATTGAGTGTCTCTGTGTAACTATTGCCTGTTCCTTATTGAGTGTCTCTGTGTAACTATTGCCTGTTCCTTATTGAGTGTCTCTGTGTAACTATTGTCTGTTCCTTAGTGTCTTTGTGTAACTATTGTCTGTTCCTTAGTGTCTCTGTGTGACTATTGTATGTTCCTTAGTGAGTGTCTCTGTGTAACTATTGTCTGTTCCTTAGTGAGTGTCTCTGTAACTATTGTCTGTTCCTTAGTATCTCTGTGTAACTATTGTCTGTTCCTTAGTAAGTGTCTCTGTGTAACTATTGTCTGTTCCTTATTGGGTGTCTCTGTTTAACTATTGTCTGTTCCTTAGTGAGTGTCTCTGTGTAACTATTGCCTGTTCCTTAGTGAGTGTCTCTGTGTCACTATTGTCTGTTCCTTAGTGAGTGTATCTGTGTAACTATTGTCTGTTCCTTAGTGAGTGTCCCTGTGTAACTATTGTCTGTTCCTTAGTGAGTGTCTCTGTGTAACTATTGTCTGTTCCTTAGTGAGTGTCTCTGTGTAACTATTGTCTGTTCCTTAGTAAGTGTCTCTGTGTAACTATTGTCTGTTCCTTAGTAAGTGTCTCTGTGTAACTACTGTCTGTTCCTTAGTGAGTGTCCCTGTGTAACTATTGTCTGTTCCTTAGTGAGTGTCTCTGTGTAACTATTGTCTGTTCCTTAGTGAGTGTCTCTGTGTAACTATTGTCTGTTCCTTAGTGAGTGTCTCTGTGCAACTATTGTCTGTTCCTTAGTGAGTATCTCTGTGTAACTATTGTCTGTTCCTTAGTGAGTGTCTCTGTGTAACTATTGTCTGTTCCTTAGTGAGTGTCTCTGTGTAACTATTGCCTGTTCCTTAGTGAGTGTCTCTGTGTAACTATTGCCTGTTCCTTAGTGAGTGTCTCTGTGTAACTATTGCCTGTTCCTTAGTGAGTGTCTCTGTGTAACTATTGTCTGTCCCTTAGTGAGTGTCTCTGTGTAACTATTGTCTGTTCCTTAGTGAGTATCTCTGTGTAACTATTGCCTGTTCCTTATTGAGTGTCTCTGTGTAACTATTGCCTGTTCCTTATTGAGTGTCTCTGTGTAACTATTGTCTGTTCCTTAGTATGTGTCTCTGTGTAACTATTGTCTGTTCCTTAGTGAGTGTCTCTGTGTAACTATTGTCTGTTCCTTAGTGTCTCTGTGTAACTATTGTCTGTTCCTTAGTGAGTGTCTCTGTGTAACTATTGTCTGTTCCTTAGTGTCTCTGTGTAACTATTGTCTGTTCCTTAGTGAGTGTCTCTGTGTAACTATTGTCTGTTCCTTAGTGAGTGTCTCTGTGTAACTATTGTCTGTTCTTTAGTGAGTATCTCTGTGTAACTATTGTCTGTTCCTTAGTGAGTATCTCTGTGTAACTATTGTCTGTTCCTTAGTGAGTATCTCTGTGTAACTATTGTCTGTTCCTAATTGAGTGTCTCTGTGTAACTATTGCCTGTTCCTTATTGAGTGTCTCTGTGTAACTATTGCCTGTTCCTTATTGAGTGTCTCTGTGTAACTATTGTCTGTTCCTTAGTGAGTGTCTCTGTGTAACTATTGTCTGTTCCTTAGTGAGTGTCTCTTTGTAACTATTGTCTGTTCCTTAGTGAGTGTCTCTGTGTAACTATTGTCTGTTCCTTAGTAAGTGTCTCTGTGTAACTACTGTCTGTTCCTTAGTGAGTGTCCCTGTGTAACTATTGTCTGTTCCTTAGTGAGTGTCTCTGTGTAACTATTGTCTGTTCCTTAGTGAGTGTCTCTGTGTAACTATTGTCTGTTCCTTAGTGAGTGTCTCTGTGCAACTATTGTCTGTTCCTTAGTGAGTATCTCTGTGTAACTATTGTCTGTTCCTTAGTGAGTGTCTCTGTGTAACTATTGTCTGTTCCTTAGTGAGTGTCTCTGTGTAACTATTGCCTGTTCCTTAGTGAGTGTCTCTGTGTAACTATTGCCTGTTCCTTAGTGAGTGTCTCTGTGTAACTATTGCCTGTTCCTTAGTGAGTGTCTCTGTGTAACTATTGTCTGTCCCTTAGTGAGTGTCTCTGTGTAACTATTGTCTGTTCCTTAGTGAGTATCTCTGTGTAACTATTGCCTGTTCCTTATTGAGTGTCTCTGTGTAACTATTGCCTGTTCCTTATTGAGTGTCTCTGTGTAACTATTGTCTGTTCCTTAGTATGTGTCTCTGTGTAACTATTGTCTGTTCCTTAGTGAGTGTCTCTGTGTAACTATTGTCTGTTCCTTAGTGTCTCTGTGTAACTATTGTCTGTTCCTTAGTGAGTGTCTCTGTGTAACTATTGTCTGTTCCTTAGTGTCTCTGTGTAACTATTGTCTGTTCCTTAGTGAGTGTCTCTGTGTAACTATTGTCTGTTCCTTAGTGAGTGTCTCTGTGTAACTATTGTCTGTTCTTTAGTGAGTATCTCTGTGTAACTATTGTCTGTTCCTTAGTGAGTATCTCTGTGTAACTATTGTCTGTTCCTTAGTGAGTATCTCTGTGTAACTATTGTCTGTTCCTAATTGAGTGTCTCTGTGTAACTATTGCCTGTTCCTTATTGAGTGTCTCTGTGTAACTATTGCCTGTTCCTTATTGAGTGTCTCTGTGTAACTATTGTCTGTTCCTTAGTGAGTGTCTCTGTGTAACTATTGTCTGTTCCTTAGTGAGTGTCTCTGTGTAACTATTGTCTGTTCCTTAGTGAGTGTCTCTGTGCAACTATTGTCTGTTCCTTAGTGAGTATCTCTGTGTAACTATTGTCTGTTCCTTAGTGAGTGTCTCTGTGTAACTATTGTCTGTTCCTTAGTGAGTGTCTCTGTGTAACTATTGTCTGTTCCTTAGTGAGTGTCTCTGTGTAACTATTGTCTGTTCCTTAGTGAGTATCTCTGTGTAACTATTGTCTGTTCCTTAGTGAGTGTCTCTGTGTAACTATTGTCTGTTCCTTAGTAAGTGTCTCTGTGTAACTACTGTCTGTTCCTTAGTGTCTCTGTGTAACTATTGTATGTTCCTTAGTGAGTGTCTCTGTGTAACTATTGTCTGTTCCTTAGTGAGTGTCTCTGTGTAACTATTGCCTGTTCCTTAGTGAGTGTCTCTGTGTAACTATTGTCTGTTCCTTAGTGAGTGTCTCTGTGTAACTATTGTCTGTTCCTTAGTGAGTGTCTCTGTGTAACTATTGTCTGTTCCTTAGTGAGTGTCTCTGTGTAACTATTGTCTGTTCCTTAGTGAGTGTCTCTGTGTCACTATTGTCTGTACCTTAGTGAGTGTATCTGTGTAACTATTGTCTTTTCCTTAGTGAGTGTATCTGTGTAACTATTGTCTGTTCCTTAGTAAGTGGCTCTGTGTAACTACTGTCTGTTCCTTAGTGAGTGTCCCTGTGTAACTATTGTCTGTTCCTTAGTGAGTGTCTCTGTGTAACTATTGTCTGTTCCTTAGTGAGTGTCTCTGTGTAACTATTGTCTGTTCCTTAGTGAGTGTCTCTGTGTAACTATTGTCTGTTCCTTAGTGAGTGTCTCTGTGTAACTATTGTCTGTTCCTTAGTGAGTGTCTCTGTGTAACTATTGTCTGTTCCTTAGTGAGTGTCTCTGTGTAACTATTGTCTGTTCCTTAGTGAGTATCTCTGTGTAACTATTGTCTGTTCCTTAGTGAGTATCTCTGTGTAACTATTGTCTGTTCCTTAGTGAGTGTCTCTGTGTAACTATTGTCTGTTCCTTAGTGAGTGTCTCTGTGTAACTATTGTCTGTTCCTTAGTGAGTATCTCTGTGTAACTATTGTCTGTTCCTTAGTGAGTGTCTCTGTGTAACTATTGTCTGTTCCTTAGTGAGTGTCTCTGTGTAACTATTGTCTGTTCCTTAGTGAGTGTCTCTGTGTAACTATTGTCTGTTCCTTAGTGAGTGTCTCTGTGTAACTATTGTCTGTTCCTTAGTGAGTATCTCTGTGTAACTATTGTCTGTTCCTTAGTGAGTGTCTCTGTGTCACTATTGTCTGTTCCTTAGTGAGTGTATCTGTGTAACTATTGTCTGTTCCTTAGTGAGTGTCTCTGTGTAACTATTGTCTGTTCCTTAGTGAGTGTCTCTGTGTAACTATTGTCTGTTCCTTAGTGAGTGTCTCTGTGTAACTATTGTCTGTTCCTTAGTGAGTGTCTCTGTGTAACTATTGTCTGTTCCTTAGTGAGTGTCTCTGTGTAACTATTGTCTGTTCCTTAGTGAGTGTCTCTGTGTAACTATTGTCTGTTCCTTAGTGAGTGTCTCTGTGTAACTATTGTCTGTTCCTTAGTGAGTGTCTCTGTGTAACTATTGTCTGTTCCTTAGTGAGTATCTCTGTGTAACTATTGTCTGTTCCTTAGTGAGTATCTCTGTGTAACTATTGTCTGTTCCTTAGTGAGTGTCTCTGTGTAACTATTGTCTGTTCCTTAGTGAGTGTCTCTGTGTAACTATTGTCTGTTCCTTAGTGAGTATCTCTGTGTAACTATTGTCTGTTCCTTTGTGTAACTATTGTCTGTTCCTTAGTGAGTGTCTCTGTGTAACTACTGTCTGTTCCTTAGTGAGTGTCTCTGTGTAACTATTGTCTGTTCCTTAGTGAGTGTCTCTGTGTAACTACTGTATGTTCCTTAGTGAGTGTCTCTGTGTAACTATTGTCTGTTCCTTAGTGAGTGTCTCTGTGTAACTATTGTCTGTTCCTTAGTGAGTGTCTCTGTGTAACTATTGTCTGTTCCTTAGTGTCTCTGTGTAACTACTGTCTGTTCCTTAGTGAGTGTCTCTGTGTAACTATTGTCTGTTCCTTAGTGAGTGTCTCTGTGTAACTATTGTCTGTTCCTTAGTGAGTGTCTCTGTGTAACTATTGTCTGTTCCTTAGTGTCTCTGTGTAACTACTGTCTGTTCCTTAGTGAGTGTCTCTGTGTAACTATTGTCTGTTCCTTAGTGAGTGTCTCTGTGTAACTACTGTCTGTTCCTTAGTGAGTGTCTCTGTGTAACTATTGTCTGTTCCTTAGTGAGTGTCTCTGTGTAACTACTGTCTGTTCCTTAGTGAGTGTCTCTGTGTAACTATTGTCTGTTCCTTAGTGAGTGTCTCTGTGTAACTACTGTCTGTTCCTTAGTAAGTGTCTCTGTGTAACTACTGTCTGTTCCTTAGTGAGTGTCTCTGTGTAACTATTGTCTGTTCCTTAGTGAGTGTCTCTGTGTAACTACTGTCTGTTCCTTAGTGAGTGTCTCTGTGTAACTATTGTCTGTTCCTTAGTGAGTGTCTCTGTGTAACTATTGTCTGTTCCTTAGTGTCTCTGTGTAACTACTGTCTGTTCCTTAGTGAGTGTCTCTGTGTAACTATTGTCTGTTCCTTAGTGAGTGTCTCTGTGTAACTACTGTCTGTTCCTTAGTGAGTGTCTCTTTGTAACTATTGTCTGTTCCTTAGTGAGTGTCTCTGTGTAACTATTGCCTGTTCCTTAGTGAGTGTCTCTGTGTAACTATTGTCTGTTCCTTAGTGAGTGTCTCTGTGTAACTACTGTCTGTTCCTTAGTAAGTGTCTCTGTGTAACTATTGTCTGTTCCTTAGTGAGTGTCTCTGTGTAACTACTGTCTGTTCCTTAGTAAGTGTCTCTGTGTAACTATTGTCTGTTCCTTAGTGAGTGTCTCTGTGTAACTACTGTCTGTTCCTTAGTAAGTGTCTCTGTGTAACTACTGTCTGTTCCTTAGTGAGTGTCTCTGTGTAACTATTGCCCAGTGAGGGACCTTCTCCCATCACTTTTGTTTTATTCTTTATTACAAACAATATTTAGTTAAGAAACAGATAAATGAACAGATCATACACATCAGCCCCTGTGCCTTTATTACAATACTAGTCTTAAAGCCCGTGTACACGGGCCAATTTTTTATGTACCGCGGTTCCATCCCTCTCCCCCTCTCCTCCCCCCCTCCCCCCCTCTCTCTCCCTCCCTCTTTCTCCCCCCCCCTCTCTCTCTTTTCCCCCTCTCCCTCTTTTCCCCCTCTCCCTCTTTTCCCCCCCTCTCTCTCTCTCCCTCTATCCCCCCCCTCTCGCTCTCCCTCTATCCCCCCCTCTCTCCCTCTCCCTCTATCCCCCACTCTCTCTCTCCCTCTATCCCCCCCTCTCTCTCTCTCCCTCTATCCCCCCCTCTCTCCCTCTATCCCCCCCCCTCTCTCTCTCTCCCTCTATCCCCCCCCTCTCTCTCCCTCTCTCTTTTCCCCTCCTCTCCCTCCCTCTTTTCCCCCCCTCTATCCCCCTCTCTCTCCCTCCCTCTTTTCCCCCCTCTATCCCCCTCTCTCTCCCTCCCTCTCTCTTTCCCCCCCCTCTCTCTCCCTCTTTTCCCCCTCTCCCTCTTTTCCCCCTCTCTCTCCCTCTTTTCCCCCCTCTCTCTCCCTCTTTTCCCCCTCTCCCTCTTTTCCCCCCCCTCTCTCTCTCTCCCTCTTCCCCCCCCCCCTCTCTCTCTCCCTCTTTCCCCCCCCTCTCTCTCTCTCCCTCTTTTCCCCCCCCCTGTCTCTCTCTCCCTCTTTTCCCCCCTCTCTCTCTCTCCCTCTTTTCCCCCCTCTCTCCCTCTCCCCCCCCCCCCTCTCTCTCTCTCCCTCTTTTCCCTCCCTCTCTCTCCCTCTCTCTTTTCCCCTCCTCTCCCTCCCTCTTTTCCCCCCCTCTATCCCCCTCTCTCTCCCTCCCTCTTTTCCCCCCTCTATCCCCCCTCTCTCTCCCTCCCTCTCTCTTTCCCCCCCTCTCTCTCCCTCTTTTCCCCCTCTCCCTCTTTTCCCCCTCTCTCTCCCTCTTTTCCCCCCTCTCTCTCCCTCTTTTCCCCCTCTCCCTCTTTTCCCCCCCCTCTCTCTCTCCCCCTCTTTCCCCCCCCTCTCTCTATGTAAGGGGCCTATAGGGTTGCCTAAGGCCTTCTTCACTTTCTGCAATTACTTGAGGGGTTAAGGGGTCCTCAGGGAGGTTCAGATGTATGGCAGGGGCTAAGGAGGCCCAGCTAACTCTATAAGAAGTCTCCCACAGGCCCGGCAGCCCAGGCCCCAATGTACCACGTGGACCGGCTATGTAGAATTTATGCAGGAGGGCCAAGAAGTGTGAGCGACTCCGAAGAGAAAATCTTGTGTTTTATGGCGCTCCTGCACTTCCCCCCGTACCTCCCGGTCTCTGTTGCGTGCGCGTGGGTTCGCGTGCGCATGCGCATTGAGGCTAAGTGGGTTGTCAATGGCTAGGGCTTCGCGTGCGCGTGCGCATTGCTAGTAGTCTAACGGCTAAGGGGTTGTCAATGGCTAGGGCTTCACGCGTGCGCGTGCGCGTGCGGGGGGCTCAAAGTGTGCGTGCGCAGCAAGGGGGGTCAATGGGCTCAAATGTTTGTGAGTGTGAAACAATGGGGCTCAAATCAGTTTGTGAGTGTGCGGTAAGGTTCACAAACAATGGGGCTCAAATCAGTTTTGAGAGTGTGCGGTAAGGCGCGTGCGCGTGCGGGGTGCTAACAAACAATGCTAAGTGGGTTGCGCGTGCGAACAGCTGGCCAAGGGTGCGCGTGCAGCGGCAAGAGTTTGTCTGAACTGCGCATGACGGCTTCAGACAAACTCTTGTCTTTTATAATATAGGATAAACCCACTTCACACACAACATCCAGTGAAATTACTTGACAGTCTCATTTACTCTTCCTCTTGTTGTTAGGAAATTCATGTAGCAAACCTAGCTCCAAATACCATCACTTTATATTTAGCAGCATAAAAATGTGATCACTGAGGGATGTGACATCCCAGAATCAGATGGTCAGTGACAGTGCCAACCCTGGTGCATGATTGCCGTCTAGTGGCAGACTGCTGCACTACAGCGGCTTGGGTAGATTATACAAAAAAGAATATATATAAAACCTTACACACAGATCATGTGGCCTCTCCAGTGCATTTTCTGTGGTCATTTGTTTTTTCATTACTCACTTCTTTTCTGCCTTTGCATATCTGTAAAACAGAGTAGTTGTCTTTAACTGGCACGAGCCCTCATAGGGGCCAATTTATCAAAGTGCAGCAGACATTATCCACTGTAGCGGATCTTGTCCACCGCATATCGATAAATGCCGATAGCATACGCAGTCAGCATTTATCATTGCACAAGCATTTCACTAGAAATGCTTGTGCAATGCTGCCCCTACAAATTTGCGGCCAGCAGGGGGTGTCAATCAACCCTATTGTATGCGGATCGGGTTGAAACAGGTGTATACGGCCCCATTCGGGACGTGATAAATCACTCCTCTCGTGCGTATCAGAGTTCTATATTTCAGGGTCTGTGGCTTTTATTCTGCAAACAATTGCCTAGATTACGAGTCTTGCATTAGCCTTAAAAAGCAGTGTTGAGAGGTCCCAACGCTGCTTTTTAACGCTCGCTGGCATTACGAGTCTTGAAGGTACAGGTGTACCGCTCACTTTTTTGGCCAGACTCGAAAAGACCGCAAATCCACTTACGTCAATTGCGTATCCTATTTTTAAAATGGGATTTGCCTAACGCCGGTATTACGAGTCTTCCAAAAAGTGAGCGGTAGACCCTCTCCTGTCAAGCCTGGTACCGCATTTTAAAGTCAGTAGTTAAGAGTTTTATGGGGTAACGCTGTAGCATAAAACTCTTAACTAAAGTGCTAAAAAGTACACTAACACCCATAAACTATCTATTAACCCCTAAACCGAGGCCCCCCACATCGTAAACACTAAAATACATTTTTTAACCCCTAATCTGCCGAACCAGACATCGCCGCCACTATAAAAAATATATTAACCCCTAAACCTCCGCACTCCCGCATCGCAAACACTAGTTACATTTTATTAACCCCTAATCTGCCGTCCATAACATTGCCGACACCTACCTACATTTATTAACCCCTAATCTGCCGCCCCCAACGTCGCCGCTACTATATTAAATGTATTAACCCCTAAATCTAAGTCTAACCCTAACACCCCCTAACAAATATAATTTTAATAAATCTAACTAAAATTACTACAATTAACTAAATTATTCCTATTTAAAACTAAATACTTACCTATAAAATAAACCCTAAGATAGCTGCAATATAACTAATAGTTACATTGTAGCTAGCTTAGGGTTTATTTTTATTTTACAGGCAAGTTTGTATTTATTTTAACTAGGTACAATAGTTAACTATTTAATAACTACCTAGTTAAAATAAAGACAAATTTACCTGTAAAATAAAACCTAACCTAAGTTACAATTACACCTAACGCTACACTATAATTAAATTAATTCCCTAAAATAACTACAATTAAATACAATTATCTAAAGTACGGAAAAAAAAACCACTAAATTACAGAAAATAATAAAATAATTACAATTTTTTTAAACTAATTACACCTAATCTAATCCCCCTAATAAAATAAAAAAAAAGCCAAAATAATTAAAAGCCCTACCCTATACTAAATTACAAATAGCCCTTAAAAGGGCCTTTTGCGGGGGGGATTTGTACTTTTTTTTTTACAGGTAAAAGAGCTGATTACTTTGGGGCAATGCCCCGCAAAAGGCCCTTTTAAGGGTTATTTGTAATTTAGTGTAGGGTAGGGCTTTTTTATTTTGAGGGGCTTTTTTATTTTGTTAGGGGGATTAGAGTAGGTGTGATTAGTTTAAAAATCTTGTAATTATTTTATTATTTTCTGTAATTTAGTGTTTTGTTTTTTTCCGTACTTTAGATAATTGTATTCAATTGTAATTAATTGTATTTAATTTAATTAATTTATTTAATTATAATGTAGTGTTAGGTGTTAGTGTAACTTAGGTTAGGTTTTATTTTACGGGTAAATTTGTCTTTATTTTAACTAGGTAGTTATTAAATAGTTAAAAAGTATTTAATAACTATTCTACCTAGTTAAAATAAATACAAACCCTAAGATAGCTACAATGTAACTATTAGTTATATTGTAGCTGTCTTATGGTTTATTTTATAGGTAAGTATTTAGTTTTAAATAGCAATAATTTAGTTAATTGTAGTAATTTTATTTAGATTTATTGTAATTATATTTAAGTTAGGGGGGTTAGGGTTAGACTTAGGTTTAGGGGTTAATAACTTTATTATAGTAGTGGCGACGTTGTGGACGGCAGATTAGGGGTTAATAAATGTAGTTAGGTTGCTGCGACATTGGGGGCGGCAGATTAGGGGTTAATAAATATAATATAGGGTTCGGCGATGTTGGGGGCAGCAGATTAGGGGTTAATAAGTGTAAGATTAGGGGTGTTTAGACTCGGAGTTCATGTTAGGGTGTTAGGTGTAGACATAACTTTTATTTCCCCATAGGAATCAATAGGGCTGCGTTAGGAGCTTTACGCTGCTTTTTTGCAGCTGTTGTTTTTTTTTCAGCTGGCTCTCCTCCCCATTGAGTCCTATGTGGAAAGCGTGCACGAGCACGTTTTACCAGCTCACCGCTAACTTAAGCAGATCTCGTATTGAGGTGAGATGTGGAGCAAAATTTTGCTCTTCGCTCACTTTTTTGCGGTTAACGCCGGGTTTGTAAAAACCCGTAATACCAGCGTTTTCTGTAAGTGAGCGGTGAGCATAAACTGCTCGTTAGCACCGCACAGCCTCTAACGCAAAACTCGTAATCTAGGTGCAAGATAGCTACAATATAACTATTAGTTATATTGTAGCTATCTTAGGGATTATTTTATAGGTAAATATTTAGTTTTAAATATTAATTAGTTAGGTAATGATAGTAATTTTTATTTAGATTTATTTAATTTAGTGTTAGTTTTATATTTATTTAGTGTTAGTAATGTGGGAGGCCAGAGGTTTGGGGTTAATAACTTTAATATAGTGACGACAGATTAGGGGTTAATAAATGTATGTAGGTTGTGGCGACATTCAGGGCGGCAGATCAGGGGTTAATAAGTGTAGGTAGGTGGCGGCGACGTTGGGGGCTGCAGATTAGGGGTTAATAAGTGGAATGTAGGTGTCGGCGATGTCGGGGGCGGCAGATTAGGGGTTAATAAAAGTATGTAGTTTGCAGCGACATTCAGGGTGGCAGATTAGGGGTTAATAAGTGTAGGTAGGTGGCAGCGACATTGGGGGCGGCAGATTAGGGGTTAATAAGTGTAGGTAGGTGGCGGCGACATTGGGGGCGGCAGATTAGGGGTTAATAAGTGTAATGTAGGTGTCGGCGATGTTGGGGCGGCAGATTAGGGATTAATAAGTATAATGTAGGTGGTGGCGATGTCGGTGGCAGAAGATTAGGGATTAATAAGTATAATGTAGGTGGTGGCGATGTCGGGGGCAGAAGATTAGGTGTGTTTAGACTCAGGGGTTTATGTCAGGGTGTTAGGTGTAAACATACATTTTCTTTCCCCATAAGAATAAATGGGACTGCGTTACGGAGCTTTACGCTCCTTTATTGCAGGTGTTAGGCTTTTTTTTAACCGGCTCTCCCCATTGATGTCTATGGGGAAATTGTGCACGAGCACGTAAAACCAGCTCAAAGCAGCGCTGGTATTTATGTGCAGGTTTTTGCAAACTCTAGCCAGGAAACATGTGACCTCCACTCAAAGCTTTTTTTTATTATTTTAATCAACTTTAATATAACAAACAACCTATAGACAGTCATTCTGAAAACTAAACATAGCCCTTGTGACTGTCATTTATAAAGTCACCACTGTGACTGTCATTTATAAGGTAATCACTGTGACTGTCATTTATAAAGTCACCACTGTGACTGTCATTTATAAGGTAATCACTGTGACTGTCATTTATAAGGTAATCACTGTGACTGTCATTTATAAGGTAACCACTGTGTCTGTCATTTATAAGGTAACCACTGTGACTGTCATTTATAAGGTAACCACTGTGACTGTCATTTATAAGGTAACCACTGTGTCTGTCATTTATAAGGTAACCACTGTGACTGTCATTTATAAGGTAACCACTGTGTCTGTCATTTATAAGGTAATCACTGTGACTGTCATTTATAAGGTAACCACTGTGTCTGTCATTTATAAGGTAACCACTGTGACTGTCATTTATAAGGTAACCACTGTGTCTGTCATTTATAAGGTAACCACTGTGACTGTCACTTATAAGGTAATCCCTGTGACTGTCATTTATAAGGTAACCACTGTGTCTGTCATTTATAAGGTAATCACTGTGACTGTCATTTATAAGGTAACCACTGTGTCTGTCATTTATAAGGTAATCACTGTGACTGTCATTTATAAGGTAACCACTGTGTCTGTCATTTATAAGGTAACCACTGTGACTGTCATTTATAAGGTAACCACTGTGTCTGTCATTTATAAGGTAACCACTGTGACTGTCATTTATAAGGTAACCACTGTGACTGTCATTTATAAGGTAATCACTGTGACTGTCATTTATAAGGTAACCACTGTGTCTGTCATTTATAAGGTAACCACTGTGACTGTCATTTATAAGGTAACCACTGTGTCTGTCATTTATAAGGTAACCACTGTGACTGTCATTTATAAGGTAACCACTGTGTCTGTCATTTATAAGGTAACCACTGTGACTGTCATTTATAAGGTAACCACTGTCACTGTCATTTATAAGGTAACCACTGTGACTATCATTTATAAGGTAACCACTGTGACTATCATTTATAAGGTAACCACTGTGACTGTCATTTATAAGGTAACCACTGTGATTGTCATTTATAAGGTAACCACTGTGGACTATCATTTATAAGGTAACCACTGTGTCTGTCATTTATAAGGTAATCACTGTGACTGTCATTTATAAAGTAATCACTGTGACTGTCATTTATAATGTAATCACTGTGACTGTCATTTATAAGGTAACCACCGTGACTGTCATTTATAAGGTAATCACTGTGACTGTCATTTATAATGTAACCACTGTAACTGTCATTTATAAAGTAATCACTGTGACTGTCACTTATTAGGTAACCACTGTGACTGTCATTTATAAGGTAACCACTGTAACTGTCATTTATAAAGTAATCACTGTGACTGTCACTTATTAGGTAACCACTGTGACTGTCATTTATAAGGTAACCACTGTGACTATCATTTATAAAGTAATCACTGTGACTGTCACTTATTAGGTAACCACTGTGACTGTCATTTATAAGGGAACCACTGTGACTGTCACTTATAAAGTAACCACTGTGACTGTCATTTATAAGGTAACCACTGTGACTGTCATTTATAAAGTAATCACTGTGACTGTCACTTATTAGGTAACCACTGTGACTGTCATTTATAAGGTAACCACTGTAACTGTCATTTATAAAGTAATCACTGTGACTGTCACTTATTAGGTAACCACTGTGACTGTCATTTATAAGGTAACCACTGTGACTATCATTTATAAAGTAATCACTGTGACTGTCACTTATTAGGTAACCACTGTGACTGTCATTTATAAGGGAACCACTGTGACTGTCACTTATAAAGTAACCACTGTGACTGTCATTTATAAGGTAACCACTGTGACTGTCACTTATTAGGTAACCACTGTGACTGTCATTTATAAGGTAACCACTGTGACTGTCACTTATTAGGTAACCACTGTGACTGTCATTTATAAGGTAACCACTGTGACTGACATTTATAAAGTAATCACTGTGACTGTAATTTGTAAGGTAACCACTGTGACTGCCACTTATTAGGTAACCACTGTGACTGTCATTTATAAGGTATTTGCATACAAAGAGAGAAGCGCTCTACCAGGAACGAACAACAGCTCAGTGGCTTGTTCTATGGCGATTTACCACCCGGAAGCAGCCTCTTTTAGACCAGTGTGCTTTTCACAGAAGAAAACTTTCCTGAAGTATATCAGTCTGATCCCGCCAAGTAAGGTCAGTCCAGCCCCGAAATACCAGGCAATTCTCCTCTGAACAAGGAACATGACAACCCCAGACGATCGTTTCGGCCTCCTATGGGCCTCGTCATTTATAAGGTAACCACTGTGACTGTCATTTATAAGGTAACCACTGTGACTGTCATTTATAAAGTAATCACTGTGACTGTCACTTATTAGGTAACCACTGTGACTGTCATTTATAAGGTAACCACTGTGACTGTCATTTATAAGGTAACCACTGTGACTGTCATTTATAAGGTAACCACTGTGACTGTCATTTATAAGGTAATCACTGTGACTGTCATTTATAAGGTAACCACTGTGACTGTCATTTATAAGGTAACCACTGTGACTGTCACTTATTAGGTAATCACTATCACTGTCATTTATAAGGTAACCACTGTGACTGTCATTTATAAGGTAACCACTGTGACTGTCATTTATAAGGTAACCACTGTGACTGTCATTTATAAGGTAATCACTGTGACTGTCATTTATAAGGTAACCACTGTGACTGTCATTTATAAGGTAACCACTGTGACTGTCATTTATAAAGTAATCACTGTGACTGTCACTTATTAGGTAACCACTGTGACTGTCATTTATAAGGTAACCACTGTGACTGTCACTTATTAGGTAACCACTGTGACTGTCACTTATTAGGTAACCACTGTGACTGTCATTTATAAGGTAACCACTGTGAGTGTCATAAGGTAATCACTGTGAGTGTCATTTATAAGGTAACCACTGTGACTGTCATTTATAAAGTAATCACTGTGACTGTCACTTATAAGGTAACCACTGTGACTGTCACTTATAAGGTAATCACTGTGACTGTCACTTATAAGGTAATCACTGTGACTGTCATATATAAGGTAATCACTGTGACTGTCACTTATAAGGTAACCACTGTGACTGTCACTTATAAGGTAACCACTGTGACTGTCATATATAAGGTAACCACTGTGACTGTCACTTATAAGGTAACCACTGTGACTGTCATTTATAAGGTAACCACTGTGACTGTCACTTATAAGGTAACCACTGTGACTGTCACTTATAAGGTAACCACTGTGACTGTCATTTATAAGGTAACCACTGTGACTGTCACTTATAAGATAACCACTGTGTCTGTCACTTATAAGGTAACCACTGTGACTGTCACTTATAAGGTAACCACTGTGACTGTCACTTATAAGGTAACCACTGTGACTGTCATATATAAGGTAACCACTGTGACTGTCACTTATAAGGTAACCACTGTGACTGTCATTTATAAGGTAACCACTGTGAATGAACATTAAGAACAAGAAAGCTGCAAAATGTACAAGGCTGAAGTTGGATTCTTATTCAGTCAGCTTCTTATTTAGCAACCGATTACAATTTGCAAAATAAAGATATCTAGCATTTTTTTTTACATAAAATAGACTTTCCAAAAACCAAAACAAACTTACATTTTATATATAAAAAAAACATATTGCAATAATCAGATGGAAAACATGGCATCATTTTGGTTTCTAATAAGTAACTGATATTATAAAAGGGTTAAAATCCTTTGCGCCACTCATTTATGCGTGGAATTACAAGGCGTGAGCCTCTTCATAGGACAGACGTTATCAGCCTTGTCCAACGCTTTTTATGGCAAACAAATTGGTGCCAACCTTGCCACTTTATATATTTTACCTTTTCTAGATAAGTCATTGGTATTTAAAAAAGGATAAAATCCTTTGTGCCACTCATTTATGTTTGTATATATACACAAGGCGTGACCCATCATAGGATAGACTTTATCAGCCTGGCCCAGCGCCCTTTATTGCAAACAAATTGGTGCCAACCTTGCCACTTCATATATTTTACCTTTTCTGAATAAGTAATTGGTATTTTAAAAGGGTTCAAATTATTGGGGTCACTCATTTCTGTGTAGATATATACAGGGCTTTAACCCCATTTATAGAATAGACATATTTTCAGCCTGACACAATTCTTTTTAAGGCAAACAATCTGGTGCCATCCTTGCCACTTCATACATTTTACGTTTTCTGAATAAGTAACGGACATTTTAAAAGGGTTAAAATCCTTTGGGCCACTAATTTTTGTGTGGATACAAACACGGCATGAAGCCCTTCATAGGATAAGCATGTTTTTAGCCTGGCCCAATGATTTTTATAGCAAACAAACAAACTTGTGCCAAACTTGCCATCTCATATATTTTACCTTTTCTGAATAAGTGGTCATTTGAAAAGGTTAAAATACTTTGGGCGGGGGGCGGAGCAAGCCTGGGAACTGAATGGTTGCACTCCGCTTCAGCTCTGCTGAAACTGTTTATAACTCTATTCAATTGACCATCAGTCCAGCTCAATTTTATATCTCAGACATCCCTTTTTATTATGAGTGGGTCAGACATCCCTTTTTATTATGAGTGGGTCAGACATCCCTTTTTATTATGAGTGGGTCAGACATCCCTTTTTATTATGAGTGGGTCAGACATCCCTTTTTATTATGAGTGGGTCAGACATCCCTTTTTATTATGAGTGGGTCAGACATCCCTTTTTATTATGAGTGGGTCAGACATCCCTTTTTATTATGAGTGGGTCAGACATCCCTTTTTATTATGAGTGGGGGGAGCATCGAATGGTGGCTACAGAGTAGTGAGAGTAGCTATTTTTTAGACCGACTAACGACTGGATTACTCAGGAGCGGCCATTTTCTCTTCCACGTGGAAGCTCCCTAGCGAGGAACCAAATTCGGAGACTGTTTTCTCTGAAAAGTTACGCTTCAAGAAATATGGCCTTTGACTGGGAGGAAAAAGTACAACACCTGCTGTGCAGCCATTTCCAGAACCTGGAGCGGGAGTTAGCCCTAGCATTTTCATCCATAAGCGGCAATAAGACTCCAAAGGATACCCAGCACTATTCCCTACTACACAGGGAGCCGCGAAATGTAGCTGACAAATTGCAGAGTGCCGCAAGCGGGACAAAGTACCCTGCAAAAGCTAACAAAACACATGACTGTTCTGAAGCGGATACCTCCAGCCACGCTATTACCCCAAGAACCACGCAGACTGTCCCAGTTCTTAACTTCGCAGAGCAAAGGAGAGCTAAGCAAGCATGGGCCCGGTCTCCCGGTATCGCAAGTAGTAAAATTCTAGACCGCCCGCTGGGTGGACACAGAGAAGATATGAGGAGTTTGGGCATGCAGAAGCCTGAGGCGAAAGCCTTAATCCTACCAGCCCTTCAGCATACAAAAGGCAAGTGTGTTGTCACTGAAGATAAAGGGATTCTTTACACAGGGAAACTGTCAAAAGATCTAAATCCTAATGTTTGTGATCCCCTTAACCTGTGACTCTTACAACTAGTTTTTACAGAGGTTTAATTTACCATATATCTCTATAGGCTCTTTGCTTCTGTTTAGAATTCGCTTTTGCCAGCAGGTTAGAATCTCTCTGCAGCTTATTACCCATTAATAGCTGGTTATGTATGATCTTGTCGCCCTGTAACACTACAGCCTGCCTACTTAGCACATTTCTCTAGTAGCTCTCCCTCAACCCACAATGAGCCGCTCAGTTCCTAAGCTATATATTTCACTTAGTATATTCACTTTCCCCACCCCCTCCATAATAAACCTCCTTTTGTAGGAGGATTAGCTACGCGGCCTATCTTTTCAGTGCCGCACCCCAATTATACTTACATATTCTACAATGCTAGTTACAACGCAAAATGATATTCTCACTATTGCTATTTTAAAAAAAAATAAAAACCTAACTACTAAATCACTTTAAGCTTATAACATATAGCGCAATAATAATAAAATTTGAGGTTTTCAGTATGAGGCCCAAGAGAGGCCTCTTATTTTTGGGGTTACCTTCTGCTATAGTTGCTTAATATTTTTGTTCTGAGGTCCAAGAGTGGCCTCTTAGATAAATAAGAAGGTTCTAAATTTTTATTGGCATTTTTTTTTTTAATTGTTGTTTATTTCTTTTATTCTTGCAACAGGCGATTATATTTTATTTTCTTTGCTCTACATAGTGCATCTGTGATCCCGTATAATGATTGTTAATATACAACCTACACATTGTACCCTGTTAAAAGCAAATTCAAAAATTTTTATTGTATACTGCTGCAACTTTGTGTTTATATGCCAAATTATTACCTCAATAAAAATTATATACAAAAAAAAAGGGGGCATTTTAGTGAAAAACTAACATGCACAAACTCTCCCCGGGAGGCACAGAGAACTTTTTGTCCCAAGCAGGCAGTTATACAACCCCACCAACCACTGCTATGTTCAACTCATGAGCTGCAGAGTTCCACAGTGAATATTGCAGCAATTACGTGTTCTTAAACAATAGAATAAGTTAATTTTTCCCTACAATGCCCCTTGAAACTGTTATTCAAAAGAAAGTATTCTGCTTATTAGGTAGTGATAAAACTCACATAGAAGACCCTGACTTTAACTGACTTGCACTGAAATTGTTTGTGTGTGTATATATATATATTTGCTTGAAATCATGTATAAGCTGTCTTAAATTTAACTGAAACGAATACAACAGTATCAGCTGTGTTCCTCCCAACACTCCCTGGCTGACACCTCTCATTTATGGCACACCGCTGCATGCCTCACAAGGAAATGTGCTTTTAAGGCTGTGACACACTGCAAGCGATGCGGCGCGAGGCAAAGCAGCTGCTTTGCTCCGCGTCGCATCGCTTCTGAAGTTCAAATATTTCATCTCTGAGCGCTTAGCTACGCGACCTGACGTAGCAGAGTGCTCAGAGATGAAAAGGCAAGACACACTGAGCGCGCACAGCTGCATCTACACGCTGCGCGTCGCTCTGCTTGCAGTGTGTCACAGCCTTTATTCAGCACAGGAAGATTTATTTAAAAAAAAAAAAAAAAGCTGAAATACATTTTTGAAAAGATGGAGCAAAGAAAAAAACGCCTACCCTTTCTTTTCAAGCTGTTACATAGCTGTTGATCAGGGCTGCTGGTTCCAATATGGCAAGTTTGGATTAGGCGACTGATCTTATTGAACCACTTGAGTGATATAATTGTATGTTTATTTTCTAAAAGAGAATATTATACAGTATGTCCACACATTTCCTAATACATTGAGGTTAACCCTGAGTAAGAAAATGGAGATTTAACTGCACTTAATGGAACAATAAAGTAAAAATCATACTTTAATTGCATACAATTTAAATAAAAAAATGTCATTATCCAAAAAAAAAAAAAAAAAAAATACTTTGGGCTACTCATTTATGTGTGGAATATACAAGGCATGAACCCTTCATAGGACAGACATGTTGTCAGCCTGGCCCAACACTCTTTATGGCAATCAAATTGGTGACAACCTTGCCACTTCATATATTTTACCTTTTCTGAATAAGTGGTATTTTAAAAGGGTTAAAATCATGTGGGCCACTCATTTCTGTGTGGATATATACAGGGCATGAGCTCCTTTATAGCACAGACATGTTCTCAGCCTGGCCCAACGCTTTTTATGACAAACAAACTGGTGCCGACTTTATCAAATCACATATTCTACCTTTTCTAAATAAGTTACTGCTATTTTGAAAGGATTTCTTTGCCATATAATTTTTTGGGACAGTCTGAAAACACTTGGATTGTACAAAGGGGCTCACACACTATATAACCACACAGAAATCAGTGGCCCAAAGGATTTTAACCGTTTTAAAATACTATTTACTTACTTAGAAAAGGTAAAATATATAAAGTGGCAAGGTTGCCATAAATAGCATTGGGCCAGGCTGAGAACGTCTCTCCTATGATGGGGCTCCCGTTCTGTATATATCCACACAGAAATGAGTGGCCCAAAGTATTTTTACCCTTTCAAAATACCAGTTACTTATTCAGAAAAGGTAAATGTATGAGATTACCATGTTGGCACAAGTTTGTTTGCTACAAAAAGCTTTGGGCCAGGCTGAAAACATGTTTATTCTATGAAGGGGCTCACTCCTTGTATATGAAGGGGCTCACTGCTTGTATATGAAGGGGCTCACTGCTTGTATATGAAGGGGCTCACTGCTTGTATATGAAGGGGCTCACTGCTTGTATATGAAGGGGCTCACTCCTTGTATATGAAGGGGCTCACTGCTTGTATATGAAGGGGCTCACTGCTTGTATATGAAGGGGCTCACTGCTTGTATATGAAGGGGCTCACTCCTTGTATATGAAGGGGCTCACTGCTTGTATATGAAGGGGCTCACTGCTTGTATATGAAGGGGCTCACTCCTTGTATATGAAGGGGCTCACTCCTTGTATATGAAGGGGCTCACTGCTTGTATATGAAGGGACTCACTGCTTGTATATGAAGGGGCTCACTCCTTGTATATGAAGGGGCTCACTCCCGGGATATATCCACACAGTAAAGAGTAGCCCAAAGGATTTTAAGCCATTTGAAATACCAGTTATTTATTTAGAAAAGGTCAAATATATGAAGTGGCAAGGTTGGCAATAGTTTTTTTTGCCATAGAAACCATTGGGCCAGGCTGAACACGTTTATCCTGTGTACGGCTTCACGCTGTGTATGTATCCACGCAGAAATTAATGGCCCAAAGGATTTTAACCCTTTTAAAATACCAGTTACTTATTCAGAAAAGGTAAAATATATGAAGTGTATATCAATGAGATAGGTATAGAACTGCCTTATTCATCTTACTGCCTTATCTATAACCCATACACTCATATTCCTTAGGGGAGTGCAGGGGGTGCCCTAGTGTTTGGTATACAGTGTCATCCCAAAGAAAAAGAAAACCACTATTTGGCACACACTTAAACACATAGGTAGATCCGCAGAAAGGGAGCCAAAAAAAAAAAAACTTTTACTGTCAAATATTAAAATACAAATATTGGAGCATCTTTATTAAACACACTACAGTTGTCTATTTCAAAATAAGACAATAATGGTTGAAGCTCTAAGTTTGCAAAGTTAAGCAGATTCCAACACTGTCAGAGGCCCATTGTAAGATGTCCACCGAGATAGAAAAAGATCCCTAGGTGGGAGAAGGGTGGGGCTTATCAGACTCTCTCTTGGTAGGCAGCTGCTTACAATTATTGTGAAAAGGGTACGGCTTGCAGTGACTAAGGTACGGAATTACCTGTATATCAATCACAGAGAGCACAAATAAAGTATAACCATGATTACTCACACACAGGCGAACGCCTAACGCACGTTTCACCTGGGATTTCTTAGAGCCTCAACGATTTGACAGTAAAAGTTGTTTTATTTATTTTTTGCTCCCTTTCTGATGATCTACCTATGTGTTTAAATGTGTGCCAAATAGGGGTTTTCTTTTTTGGGGGGATTACAAAATATATGAAGTGACAAGGTTGTCACCAATTTGTTTGCCATAAAGAGCGTTGGGCCAGGCTGTTAATATGTCTGTTGTATGATGGGTTCACGCCCTGTATATATCCACATATAAATGAGTGGCCGACAGGATTTTAACCCATTTAAAATATCAGTTACTCAATATTGTGCCATGTTTGCCATCGGTTTATTGCATTATAAGATGATTATTTTTATAAAATGGAAGTTTGTTTAGGTTCTTGTAAAGTGTATTATTTTATTTAAATTAAAAATAACTGTAGATATCTTTATTTTACAAATTGTAATCAGTTGCAGAATAAGAAGCTGACGGAATAAGAAGACAACTTCAGCCTTGTACATTTTGTATCTTTCTTGTTCTTAATGCTCATTCACAGTGGTTACCTTATAAGTGACAGTCACAGTGATTACTTTATAAATGACAGTCACAGTAGTTACCTTATAAATAAGTCACAGTGATTACTTTATAAATGACAGTCACAGTAGTTACCTTATAAATAAGTCACAGTGATTACTTTATAAATGACAGTCACAGTAGTTACCTTATAAATAAGTCACAGTGATTACTTTATAAATGACAGTCACAGTAGTTACCTTATAAATAAGTCACAGTGATTACCTTATAAATGACAGTCACAGTGGTTACCTTATAAGTGACAGTCACAGGGATTACCTTATAAATGACAGTCACAGTGATTACCTTATAAATGACAGTTACAGTGATTACCTTATAAATGACAGTCACAGTGATTACCTTATAAATGACAGTTACAGTGATTACCTTATAAATGACAGTCACAGTGGTTACCTTATAAATGACAGTCACAGTGGTTACCTTATAAATGACAGTCACAGTGGTGACTTTATAAATGACAGTCACAGTAGTTACCTTATAAATAACAGTCACAGTGATTACTTTATAAATGACAGTCACAGGGGTTACCTTATAAATGACAGTTACAGTGATTACCTTATAAATGACAGTCACAGTGGTTACCTTATAAATGACAGTCACAGTGATTACCTTATAAATGACAGTCACAGTGGTGACTTTATAAATGACAGTCACAGTAGTTACCTTATAAGTGACAGTCACAGTGGTGACTTTATAAATGACAGTCACAGTAGTTACCTTATAAGTGACAGTCACAGTGATTACTTTATAAATGACAGTCACAGTGGTTACCTTATAAATGACAATCACAGTGATTACCTTATAAGTGACACTCAGTGGTTACTTTATAAATGACAGTCACAGTGGTTACCTTATAAGTGACAGTCACAGTGATTACTTTATAAATGACAGTCACAGTGGTTACTTTATAAATGACACTCACAGTGGTTACCTTATAAATGACAGTCACAGTGGTGACTTTATAAATGACAGTCACAGTAGTTACTTTATAAATGACAGTCACAGGGGTTACCTTATAAATGACAGTCACAGGGGTTACCTTATAAATGACAGTCACAGTGATTACCTTATAAGTGACAGTCACAGTGATTACCTTATAAATGACACTCACAGTTGTTACCATATAAATGACAGTCACAGTGATTACCTTATAAATGACAGTCACAGTGATTACCTTATAAATGACAGTCACAGGGATTACCTTATAAGTGACAGTCACAGGGATTACCTTATAAGTGACAGTCACGGTGATTACCTTATAAATGACAGTCACAGTGATTACCTTATAAATGACAGTCACAGTGATTACCTTATAAATGACAGACACAGTGATTACCTTATAAATGACAGTCACAGTGGTTACCTTATAAATGACAGTCACAGTGGTTACCTTATAAATGACAGTCACAGTGATTACCTTATAAATGAGAGTCACAGTGGTTACCTTATAAATGAGAGTCACAGTGGTTACTTTATAAGTGAGAGTCACAGTGGTTACCTCATAAATGAGAGTCACAGTGGTTACCTTATAAATGACAGTCACAGTGGTTACCTTATAAATGACAGTCACAGTGGTTACCTTATAAGAGACAGTCACAGTGGTTACCTTATAAATGAGAGTCACAGTGGTTACCTTATAAATGAGAGTCACAGTGGTTACTTTATAAGTGAGAGTCACAGTGGTTACCTCATAAATGAGAGTCACAGTGGTTACCTTATAAATGACAGTCACAGTGGTTACCTTATAAATGACAGTCACAGTGGTTACCTTATAAATGACAATCACAGGGGTTACCTTATAAATGACAGTCACAGTGATTACTTTATAAATGACAATCACAGGGGTTACCTTATATATGACAGTCACAGTGGTTACTTTATAAATGACAGTCACAGTGGTTACCTTATGACAATCACAGGGGTTACTTTATAAGTGACAGTCAAAGTGGTTACCTTATAAATGACCCACAGTGGTTACCTTATGACAATCACAGGGGTTACCTTATAAGTGACAATCACAGTAGTTACCTTATAAATGACACTCACAGTGGTTACCTTATAAATGACAGTCACATTGGTTACATTATAAATGATAGTCACAGTAGTTACCTTATAAATGACAGTCACAGTGATTACTTTATAAATGACAGTCACAGTGATTACCTTATAAATGACAGTCACAGTGATTACCATATAAATGACAGTCACAGTGATTACCTTATAAATGACAGTCACAGTGGTTACCTTATAAATGACAGTCACAGTGGTTACCTTATAAATGTCAGTCACAGTGGTTGCTTTATAAATGACAGTCACAGTGATTACCTTATAAGTGACAGTCACAGTGATTACCTTATAAGTGACAGTCACAGTGATTACATATAAATGACAGTCACAGTGATTACCTTATAAATGACAGTCACAGGGATTACCTTATAAGTGACAGTCACAGTGGTTACCTTATAAATGACAGTCACAGTGATTACCTTATAAATGACAGTCACAGTGATTACCTTATAAATGACAGTCACAGTGATTACCTTATAAATGACAGTCACAGTGATTACCATATAAATGACAGTCACAATGATTACCTTATAAATGACAGTCACAGTGGTTACCTTATAAATGACAGTCACAGTGATTACCTTATAAGTGACAGTCACAGTGGTTGCTTTATAAATGACAGTCACAGTGATTACCTTATAAATGACAGTCACAGTGGTTACCTTATAAATGACAGTCACAGTGGTTACCTTATAAATGACAGTCACAGGGGTTACCTTATAAGTGACAGTCACAGTGATTACCTTGTAAATGACAGTCACAGTGATTACCTTATAAATGACAGTCACAGTGATTACCATATAAATGACAGTCACAGTGATTACCTTGTAAATGACAGTCACAGTGATTACCATATAAATCACAGTCACAGGGGTTACCTTATAAGTAACAGTCACAGTGATTACCTTGTAAATGACAGTCACAGTGATTACCTTATAAGTGACAGTCACAGTGATTACCATATAAATGACAGTCACAGTGATTACCTTATTTATAAATGACAGTCACAGTGATTATCTTATAAGTGACAGTCACAGTGATTACCATATAAATGACAGTCACAGTGATTACCTTATAAGTGACAGTCACAGTGATTACCATATAAATGACAGTCACAGTGATTACCATATAAATGACAGTCACAGTGATTACCATATAAATGACAGTCACAGTGATTACCATATAAATGACAGTCACAGTGATTACCTTGTAAATGACAGTCACAGTGATTACCATATAAATCACAGTCACAGGGGTTACCTTATAAGTAACAGTCACAGTGATTACCTTGTAAATGACAGTCACAGTGATTACCTTATAAGTGACAGTCACAGTGATTACCATATAAATGACAGTCACAGTGATTACCTTATTTATAAATGACAGTCACAGTGATTATCTTATAAGTGACAGTCACAGTGATTACCATATAAATGACAGTCACAGTGATTATCTTATAAGTGACAGTCACAGTGATTACCATATAAATGACAGTCACAGTGATTACCATATAAATGACAGTCACAGTGGTTACCTTATAAATGACAGACACAGTGGTTACCTTATAAATGACAGTCACAGTGATTACCTTGTAAATGACAGTCACAGTGATTACCTTATAAGTGACAGTCACAGTGATTACCATATAAATGACAGTCACAGTGGTTACCTTATAAATGACAGTCACAGGGATTACCTTATAAGTGACAGTCACAGTGGTTACCTTATAAATGACAGTCACAGTGATTACCTTATAAATGACAGTCACAGGGATTACCTTATAAGTGACAGTCACAGGGATTACCTTATAAGTGACAGTCACAGGGATTACCTTGTAAATGACAGTCACAGTGATTACCTTATAAGTGACAGTCACAGTGATTACCATATAAATGACAGTCACAGTGATTACCTTATTTATAAATGACAGTCACAGTGATTATCTTATAAGTGACAGTCACAGTGATTACCTTATAAATGACAGTCACAGTGATTACCTTATAAATGACAGTCACAGTGATTACCTTATAAATGACAGTCACAGTGATTACCTTATAAGTAACAGTCACAGTGGTTACCTTATAAGTAACAGTCACAGTGGTTACCTTATAAGTGACAGTCACAGTGGTTACCTTATAAATGACAGTCACAGTGATTACCTTATAAATGACAGTCACAGTGATTACCTTATAAGTAACAGTCACAGTGGTTACCTTATAAGTGACAGTCACAGTGATTACCTTATAAGTAACAGTCACAGTGGTTACCTTATAAGTGACAGTCACAGTGGTTACCTTATAAATGACAGTCACAGTGATTACCTTATAAGTAACAGTCACAGTGGTTACCTTATAAGTGACAGTCACAGTGATTACCTTATAAATGACAGTCACAGTGATTATCTTATAAGTGACAGTCACAGTGATTACCATATAAATGACAGTCACAGTGATTACCATATAAATGACAGTCACAGTGATTACCTTATAAATGACAGTCACAGTGATTACCTTATAAGTGACAGTCACAGTGATTACCTTATAAATGACAGTCACAGTGATTACCTTGTAAATGACAGTCACAGTGATTACCATATAAATGACAGTCACAGTGATTACCTTATAAATGACAGTCACAGGGATTACCTTATAAGTGACAGTCACAGTGGTTACCTTATAAATGACAGTCACAGTGGTTACCTTATAAATGACAGTCACAGGGATTACCTTATAAATGACAGTCACAGGGATTACCTTATAAGTGACAGTCACAGTGGTTACCTTATAAATGACAGTCACAGGGATTACCTTATAAGTGACAGTCACAGTGGTTACCTTATAAATGACAGTCACAGTGGTTACCTTATAAATGACAGTCACAGTGATTACCTTATAAATGACAGTCACAGGGATTACCTTATAAGTGACAGTCACAGGGATTACCTTATAAGTGACAGTCACAGGGATTACCTTGTAAATGACAGTCACAGTGATTACCTTATAAGTGACAGTCACAGTGATTACCATATAAATGACAGTCACAGTGATTACCTTGTAAATGACAGTCACAGTGATTACCATATAAATCACAGTCACAGGGGTTACCTTATAAATGACAGTCACAGTGATTACCTTGTAAATGACAGTCACAGTGATTACCATATAAATGACAGTCACAGTGATTACCTTATAAGTAACAGTCACAGTGATTACCTTGTAAATGACAGTCACAGTGATTACCATATAAATGACAGTCACAGTGATTACCTTATTTATAAATGACAGTCACAGTGATTATCTTATAAGTGACAGTCACAGTGATTACCTTATTTATAAATGACAGTCACAGTGATTACCTTATTTATAAATGACAGTCACAGTGATTACCTTATAAGTGACAGTCACAGTGATTACCTTATAAATGACAGTCACAGTGATTACCTTATAAGTGACAGTCACAGTGATTACCTTGTAAATGACAGTCACAGTGATTACCTTATAAATGACAGTCACAGTGATTACCATATAAATGACAGTCACAGTGATTACCTTATAAATGACAGTCACAGGGATTACCTTATAAGTGACAGTCACAGTGGTTACCTTATAAATGACAGTCACAGGGATTACCTTATAAATGACAGTCACAGGGATTACCTTATAAGTGACAGTCACAGTGGTTACCTTATAAATGACAGTCACAGGGATTACCTTATAAGTGACAGTCACAGTGGTTACCTTATAAATGACAGTCACAGTGATTACCTTATAAATGACAGTCACAGGGATTACCTTATAAGTGACAGTCACAGGGATTACCTTATAAGTGACAGTCACAGGGATTACCTTGTAAATGACAGTCACAGTGATTACCTTATAAGTGACAGTCACAGTGATTACCATATAAATGACAGTCACAGTGATTACCTTATTTATAAATGACAGTCACAGTGATTATCTTATAAGTGACAGTCACAGTGATTACCTTATAAATGACAGTCACAGTGATTACCTTATAAATGACAGACACAGTGATTACCTTATAAATGATAGTCACAGTGGTTACCTTATAAATGACAGTCACAGTGATTACCTTATAAGTAACAGTGGTTACCTTATAAGTGACAGTCACAGTGATTACCTTATAAGTAACAGTCACAGTGGTTACCTTATAAGTGACAGTCACAGTGGTTACCTTATAAGTGACAGTCACAGTGGTTACCTTATAAATGACAGTCACAGTGATTACCTTATAAGTAACAGTCACAGTGGTTACCTTATAAGTGACAGTCACAGTGATTACCTTATAAATGACAGTCACAGTGATTATCTTATAAGTGACAGTCACAGTGATTACCATATAAATGACAGTCACAGTGATTACCTTATAAATGACAGTCACAGTGATTACCTTATAAATGACAGTCACAGTGATTACCTTATAAGTGACAGTCACAGTGATTACCTTATAAATGACAGTCACAGTGATTACCTTGTAAATGACAGTCACAGTGATTACCATATAAATGACAGTCACAGTGATTACCTTATAAATGACAGTCACAGGGATTACCTTATAAGTGACAGTCACAGTGGTTACCTTATAAATGACAGTCACAGGGATTACCTTATAAATGACAGTCACAGGGATTACCTTATAAGTGACAGTCACAGTGGTTACCTTATAAATGACAGTCACAGGGATTACCTTATAAGTGACAGTCACAGTGGTTACCTTATAAATGACAGTCACAGTGGTTACCTTATAAATGACAGTCACAGTGATTACCTTATAAGTGACAGTCACAGGGATTACCTTATAAGTGACAGTCACAGGGATTACCTTGTAAATGACAGTCACAGTGATTACCTTATAAGTGACAGTCACAGTGATTACCATATAAGTGACAGTCACAGTGATTACCTTATTTATAAATGACAGTCACAGTGATTATCTTATAAGTGACAGTCACAGTGATTACCTTATAAATGACAGTTACAGTGATTACCTTATAAGTAACAGTCACAGTGATTACCTTATAAGTGACAGTCACAGTGGTTACCTTATAAATGACAGTCACAGTGATTACCTTATAAATGACAGTCACAGTGATTACCTTATAAGTAACAGTCACAGTGGTTACCTTATAAATGACAGTCACAGTGGTTACCTTATAAATGACAGTCACAGTGATTACCTTATAAGTGACAGTCACAGTGATTACCTTATAAATGACAGTCACAGTGATTACCTTATAAGTGACAGTCACAGTGATTACCTTATAAGTGACAGTCACAGTGATTACCTTATAAATGACAGTCACAGTGATTACCTTATAAGTGACAGTCACAGTGATTACCTTATAAATGACAGTCACAGTGATTACCTTATAAGTGACAATCAGCATAATCCATTGTGAATGAACATAAGGAACAAGAAAGCTGCAAAATGTTTCGTTTTCAGAATAATTGTCAAACTCTATAGGTTGTTTAAAGTTTTTTTTTTAAAAAAAGGAAAGAAAAAAAAAAGCTTTGAGTGGAGGTCACATGTTTCCTGTCTAGAGTGGAGCTCCAGTGTGCAGCCAGACCCTTCTCCAATTAGGCCTTGCAAACAGGAAGTGATGTCACATTCTGTAGGGCTTAGTGTTCTTTCTGCAACAGACTGCGTGAGAATATAAAGGGAAGTGCCCTGGGGCCGTGAGTAGTGAGTACCGTCGTCTGACTGGCACCTTAACCTTGGTAACTACATTTCCCATGATGCTCAAGTAGCATGTAGAGGGTCTAAGCATCATAGGAAATGTAGTTCCAAACAGCTAGCGTGCCAAGGTTTGTCAGCACTGGGCCTCAACAAACATGACCGCTTCATCTTCTGTCACATGACCCAAACCGAGTATTATTGGCCACTTTGTAAATGCTTATGCGTTGCTAAGTAAGGGCGTGACCGGAGTGATTGGTTAATTCATGATAGGGAGGGGGTCTGAGCTGATAGGGTATTACTTATGGTGGGCGAGGACTAAGCTGAGTGACAGGTTATTCCTGAGGTATAGTGGGCTGATTGGTTGTTCCTGTGAAGTGACAGATCGAGAGTGACACATGGTCTCCCTGACAACCAGGTGAGGACAGACAGGTGGCTACAGGGGCACTTGGGTGGGTGACGCAGATTCCCCTTAGTCGCTGGTTTGTATTGTCACGCAGTTAGCCCAGATTACTGCCCCATATTGCCCAGAGTACAACTGCCCCAGCACCATATTGCCCAGAGTACAACTGCCCCAGCACCATATTGCCCAGAGTACAACTGCCCCATCACCATATTACCCAGAGTACAACTGCCCCAGCACCATATTACCCAGAGTACAACTGCCCTACTGCCCCAGCACCATATTGCCCAGAGTACAACTGCCCTACTGCCCCAGCGCCATATTACCCAGAGTACAACTGCCCTACTGCCCCAGCACCATATTGCCCAGAGTACAACTGCCCTACTGCCCCAGCACCATATTACCCAGAGTACAACTGCCCTACTGCCCCAGCACCATATTACCCAGAGTACAACTGCCCTACTGCCCCAGCGCCATATTACCCAGAGTACAACTGCCCTACTGCCCCAGCACCATATTACCCAGAGTACAACTGCCCTACTGCCCCAGCACCATATTACCCAGAGTACAACTGCCCTACTGCCCCAGCACCATATTACCCAGAGTACAACTGCCCTACTGCCCCAGCACCATATTACCCAGAGTACAACTGCCCTACTGCCCCAGCACCATATTACCCAGAGTACAACTGCCCTACTGCCCCAGCACCATATTACCCAGAGTACAACTGCCCTACTGCCCCAGCACCATATTACCCAGAGTACAACTGCCCTACTGCCCCAGCACCATATTACCCAGAGTACAACTGCCCTACTGCTCCAGCACCATATTACCCAGAGTACAACTGCCCTACTGCCCCAGCACCATATTACCCAGAGTACAACTGCCCTACTGCCCCAGCACCATATTACCCAGAGTACAACTGCCCTACTGCCCCAGCACCATATTACCCAGAGTACAACTGCCCTACTGCCCCAGCACCATATTACCCAGAGTACAACTGCCCTACTGCCCCAGCACCATATTACCCAGAGTACAACTGCCCTACTGCCCCAGCACCATATTACCCAGAGTACAACTGCCCTACTGCCCCAGCACCATATTACCCAGAGTACAACTGCCCTACTGCCCCAGCACCATATTACCCAGAGTACAACTGCCCTACTGCCCCAGCACCATATTACCCAGAGTACAACTGCCCTACTGCCCCAGCACCATATTACCCAGAGTACAACTGCCCTACTGCCCCAGCACCATATTACCCAGAGTACAACTGCCCTACTGCCCCAGCACCATATTACCCAGAGTACAACTGCCCTACTGCCCCAGCACCATATTACCCAGAGTACAACTGCCCCAGCACCATATTACCCAGAGTACAACTGCCCTACTGCCCCAGCACCATATTACCCAGAGTACAACTGCCCCAGCACCATATTACCCAGAGTACAACTGCCCTACTGCCCCAGCACCATATTGCCCAGAGTACAACTGCCCCAGCACCATATTGCCCAGAGTACAACTGCCCTACTGCCCCAGCACTATATTACCCAGAGTACAACTGCCCCAGCACCATATTACCCAGAGTACAACTGCCCCAGCACCATATTACCCAGAGTACAACTGCCCTACTGCCCCAGCGCCATATTACCCAGAGTACAACTGCCCTACTGCCCCAGCGCCATATTACCCAGAGTACAACTGCCCTACTGCCCCAGCACCATATTGCCCAGAGTACAACTGCCTTACTGCCCCAGTACCATATTTCCCAGAGTACAACTGCCCTAGCGCCATATTGCCCAGAGTACAACTGCCCTACTGCCCCAGCACTATATTACCCAGAGTACAACTGCCCCAGCACCATATTACCCAGAGTACAACTGCCTTACTGCCCCAGCGCCATATTACCCAGAGTACAACTGCCCTACTGCCCCAGCACTATATTACCCAGAGTACAACTGCCCTAGCACCATATTACCCAGAGTACAACTGCCCTACTGCCCCAGCGCCATATTACCCAGAGTACAACTGCCCTACTGCCCCAGCGCCATATTACCCAGAGTACAACTGCCCTACTGCCCCAGCACCATATTACCCAGAGTACAACTGCCCTACTGCCCCAGCACCATATTACCCAGAGTACAACTGCCCTACTGCCCCAGCACCATATTACCCAGAGTACAACTGCCCTACTGCCCCAGCACTATATTACCCAGAGTACAACTGCCCTACTGCCCCAGCACTATATTACCCAGAGTACAACTGCCCTACTGCCCCAGCACTATATTACCCAGAGTACAACTGCCCCAGCACCATATTACCCAGAGTACAACTGCCCTACTGCCCCAGCACCATATTACCCAGAGTACAACTGCCCCAGCACCATATTACCCAGAGTACAACTGCCCCAGCACCATATTACCCAGAGTACAACTGCCCCAGCACCATATTACCCAGAGTACAACTGCCCCAGCACCATATTACCCAGAGTACAACTGCCCCAGCACCATATTACCCAGAGTACAACTGCCCCAGCACCATATTACCCAGAGTACAACTGCCCCAGCACCATATTACCCAGAGTACAACTGCCCCAGCACCATATTACCCAGAGTACAACTGCCCCAGCACCATATTACCCAGAGTACAACTGCCTTACTGCCCCAGCACCATATTACCCAGAGTACAACTGCCTTACTGCCCCAGCACCATATTACCCAGAGTACAACTGCCTTACTGCCCCAGCGCCATATTACCCAGAGTACAACTGCCCTACTGCCCCAGCGCCATATTGCCCAGAGTACAACTGCCCTACTGCCCCAGCACCATATCACCCAGAGTACAACTGCCCTACTGCCCCAGCACCATATCACCCAGAGTACAACTGCCCTACTGCCCCAGCACTATATTACCCAGAGTACAACTGCCCCAGCACCATATTACCCAGAGTACAACTGCCCTACTGCCCCAGCACCATATTACCCAGAGTACAACTGCCCTACTGCCCCAGCACCATATTACCCAGAGTACAACTGCCCTACTGCCCCAGCACCATATTACCCAGTGTACAATTGCCCTACTGCCCCAGCACCATATTACCCAGTGTACAACTGCCCTACTGCCCCAGCACCATATTACCCAGAGTACAACTGCCCTACTGCCCCAGCACCATATTACCCAGTGTACAATTGCCCTACTGCCCCAGCACCATATTACCCAGAGTACAACTGCCCTACTGCCCCAGCACCATATTACCCAGAGTACAACTGCCTTACTGCCCCAGCACCATATTACCCAGAGTACAACTGCCCCAGCACCATATTACCCAGAGTACAACTGCCCCCTATTACCAAGATTACTGCCCCAGCACTTTACTCTCAGGTGTTAATGGTAAAACAGATTACTGCCCCAGCACTTTACTCTCAGGTGTTAATGGTAAAACAGATTACTGCCCCAGCACTTTACTCTCAGGTGTTAATGGTAAAACAGATTACTGCCCCAGCACTTTACTCTCAGGTGTTAATGGTAAAACAGATTACTGCCCCAGCACTTTACTCTCAGGTGTTAATGGTAAAACAGATTACTGCCCCAGCACTTTACTCTCAGGTGTTAATGGTAAAACAGATTACTGCCCCAGCACTTTACTCTCAGGTGTTAATGGTAAAACAGATTACTGCCCCAGCCAATATTGCTCAGATTACTGCCCCAGCACTTTACCATTCTCAGGTGTTAATGGTAAAACAGATTACTGCCCCAGCACAATATTGCTCAGATTACTACCCCAGCACAATATTGCTCAGATTACTACCCCAGCACTTTATTGCCCAGATTACTGCTGCATCACTGTACCACTCTCAGGTGTTAATGGTAAAAAAAAGGGGGGGGGGCTGTGTTGAGCTTTAGGGTTTCTCCCCTGCTGACGTTTGGGTCATAAGGGGCTGTGGCTGGGTGTGATGTGGGTGTTTATTTTACACCTGCTGAGGCCACTATAATAGGCTAAAGTCTAAAACTGGGAGCAAGGGTAAGAGACCTAGGGGTGAGCCAAGAGATTCTTGGGCATGGGCTGAGTGATGCAGGGTTGGGTTAGAGTGGTCCTGCGTGTTGTCTGGGTATGAATGTCATTGGGTGGGGTATGGGTGTGTCTGGGTATAATTTGGGTGTGACTTGTAGAGCTGGGTGTGACTGGATACGGTTGGTAGGGCTGGGTGTAGTTTTGGTGTGACTGGGCATAATGTGGCTGGATAGGGTTGGGTGGGGCTGGGCATAGCTTTGTGGCTGGACATTATATGGGTGTGGCTTGTTGAGGTGGGTGTGGATAGTGAGGTTGAAGCAAAATAAAGATAATGAATACAAATGACACCTGCTTGCTAATGCAAATAGGCAGAATATATAACGCAAAACAATATGATGGTGCTTCACAGGAGAACGTCGGTGAGCAGCAGTAACACCCTGTAGGTAAAAAAGTCATATACTGATGCTGCCCTATTTCTAAAGCCTGAATAAGATTATTCAGGCTTTGTTTTTTTCCCACAGGTCCATGTGAAGGATCTTGCCTCTCAAACCTAGTGAGCTGCCTTGCTGCCGGGCAGATGTATAAAAGTAAGTGCTGACTTTTTATTTTCTGAGGATACGTTCAGAATAAAAGATGGCAAAATTACATTATACAATGGGAAAGATTATAATAATTCTCTTGCGACTTGGAGAATAATTATTTTGGGCAGTAATAGCAGGCACTGGGGATGAGGTGATGTTTTTAACTTTCTTATCATTTAAACGGCATACTACAGTTAAAAGAGCTGAGGGAAGTTATTTGCAGGGCTAACGGAAGCGCCAAAATTTGTTGCGCACTTCCCCTCATAGTTCCGGTGTTCTGTGACACGGAACACTTTGTCTTCTTTTTTGAGCGGACTTCATCTCCAGAATAAATAGATTGATTCCGTATCATCTAACAGCCCATAATCTCTGGTGTTAGTCAGGCAGGTAAGCACCTCAGCAAAGTTAAGCTGAGGTGTAAAGGTGTCCGGAGCATTTAATTGCTACTTATGTCATTTTATTTTATTGCTAAAAAATAAAGCAGTTTATTTTAAAATATTTAAAGGAACAGTAACATTTGTGAGGTATTTTTTAATAAAATATAAAAATTTCTATATTTATTCAGTTGTTTTGGGGTGAATAAAGATGGACCAAGAGGCCCTGCAGGATGTTACATGTTCTTTATGTTTTGATGCTAATGTTGAACCACCAATCCATTTCTGTTCCTCGTGTATTGAGAGAACTTTACATTATAGGGAAAGACTTTTTTCTGAGCCAACATTGTCCAGGGCGGATGCTGTTCAGGAGCCTTCTGACAATGTTCAAAATATGCCGCAGCTTTCTCCTCAAGTGTCCCAAAACTTAGCGTCCATACAGCCAGTGCCCTGCTCTTCCTCCATTACTCCGTCTGGAGTTACTTTGCAAGACATCGCTTCCCTCATGTCCTCTGCGGTTTCTGATGCGTTGTCTGCTTTTCCCATGCTGCAGAGAAAGCGCAAGAGGAAAAGTAAACAATCAGTAAGTGAGGTTACTGACACAGCTGTTGCTTTTTCAAATACACCCTCCCAGAAGCCTGAGGAGGAGGATATTTCGGTAGCATCTGAAGGGGAAGTCTCAGACTCTGACAGTGTAATTCCTCCTGCTGATACTGAAGTTGTTTCCTTCAGGTTTAAGCTAGAACACCTCCGTTTGTTACTTAAGGAGGTTTTAGCTACCCTGAACGACTCTGATACTACTGTCGTAGTCAATCCTAAGAAGTCTAGTAAACTAAACAACTATTGTGCCCTCCATGGTGGAGGTATTTCCTGTACCAGATAGGGCTACAGAGATCATTGCTAAGGAATGGGAGAGACCAGGTATTCCTTTTTCTCCATCCCCATATTTAAAAAGATGTTTCCTATAGAAGATTCTATCAAGGAATCTTGGCAGACGGTACCCAAGGTGGAAGGGGCAATTTCCACACTAGCCAAGAGAACTACTATTCCAATAGAGGATAGTTGTTCCTTTAAGGATCCTATGGACAAAAAGTTAGAGGGGTTACTCCAAGAAGATGTATGTACACCAGGGTTTACAATGACAACCCACAGTTTGTATTGCTATAGTCACTAGTGCGGCCGCATATTGGTTTGATGCACTGTCTGAATCCATTCGGACCGACACTCCCCTCGAAGAAATCCAGGATAGGATTAAGGCCAACTCCTTTATTACAGATGCTTCCCTTCAGGTTATTAAACTGGGAGCTAAGATTTCAGGTTTTGCCATTCTGGTGAAGAGATGTGCAGGATCCCTGGGCGGTGGACATCGTGTCCCAGGCATACAAGCTAGAGTTCAAGACCTTTCCTCCCAGGGGTAGATTTCTGTTTTCAAGATTATCTGTAGACCAGACAAAAAGAGAGGCGTTCTTGCACTGTGTACGGACCTCTCCGACCTGAGAGTGATAGTTCCTGTCCCAATGCAGGAAAGGGGTCTGGGGTTCTATTCTAATCTGTTCGTGGTTCCCAAAAAGGAGGGAAATTTCAGACCAATTTTAGATCTCAAGAGTCTAAATAAATTTCTCAGAGTGCCGTCCTTCAAGATGGAAACTATTCGTTCCATTCTTCCTTTGGTCCAGGAGGGTCAATTTATGACTACCGTGGATTTAAAGGATGTGTACCTGCATGTTCCCATCCACAGGGACCATCACAAGTCTCTAAGGTTTGCATTTCTAGACAAACCCTTCCAATTCGTGGCTCTTCCATTTGGTTTTGCCACAGCTCCCAGAATTTTCTCAAAGGTTCTGGGATCCCTGTTGGCAGTGCTCCGATTGCGGGGCATTGCTGTGGCACCTTATCTGGACGAAATTCTGGTGCAGGCGCCTTCCTTTCAACAAGCAAGATCACACATGGAAATGTTATTAACTTTCCTGTGGTCTCACGGATGGAAGGTGAATTTGGAAAAGAGTTCCTTAGTTCCAAATACAAGGGTAATTTTCTTGGGAACCATAATAGATTCCTTATTAATGAAGATTTTTCTGACAGATGTCAGGAAATCAAAGATTTTCGATTCTTGCCTAGCACTTCAGTTCTCTCCTCGGCCATCAGTGGCTCAGTGCATGGAGGTAATCGGTCTGATGGTAGCGTCAATGAACATCATCCCGTTCGCCCATTTCCACCTAAGACCTCTGCAGTTAAGCATGCTCATGCGGTGGAACAGAGATTATGCAGATCTGACTCCGCAATTACAGCTGGAACAGGAGACAAGGGATTCTCTACTTTGGTGGTTGTCTCAGGATCATCTTTCCCAGGGGACCTGCTTTTGCAGACCCTCTTGGGTGATTGTGACAACAGATGCCAGCCTTCTGGGATAGGGAGCAGTCTGGGACTCTCTAAAGACTCAGGGAACATGGACTCAGTCGGAGTCTGTTCTACCCATAAACATTCTGGAACTGAGAGCAATCTTCAATGCTATTCTGACCTGGCATCAGTTAGCCTCGGTCTGGTTCATCAGGTTCCAGTCGGACAATATAACCTCAGTGACTTACATCAACCATCAGGGAGGAACTCGGAGTTCCTTGGCCATGACAGAGGTAGCCAAGATCATTATGCGGGCGGAGAACCACAATTGCTGTCTGTCGGCGATCCACATTCCAGGAGTGGACAACTGGGAGGCGGACTTCCTGAGCAGGCAGATCTTTCACCCAGGGGAGTAGGAGCTCCATCCGGAGGTTTTTTTCCAGCCGGATTTAGATCTCATGGCATATCTGCAGAATGCCAAACTTCCGAGGTACGGGTCAAGGTCAAGAGACCCTCAGGCTGTACTGATAGACGCTCTGGCGGTACCTTGGGATTTCAGTCTCGCATACCTATTTCCTCCGTTCACTCTTCTACCACGGGTCATTGCTTGAATCAAGCAGGAGAAGGTGTCTGTGATCCTCATTGCACGAACGTGACCTTGAAGGATTTGGTATGCAGATCTGGTGGACATGTCATCTTTTCCACCTTGGAGACTTCCATTGAGGAAGGACCTTCTACTTCAAGGGCCCTTCCTTCATCCAAATCTAGTTTCTCTGAAGCCGACTGCTTGGAGATTGAAAGCTTAATTTTATCCAAGCGTGGATTTTTGGAATCTGTCCTTGAGACCATGATTCAGGCTCGTAAACCTGTGACTAGAAGGGTTTACCATAAGATACCAAGCTATTCTTGGAGTAGAGTTAGGATTCCTAGAACCCTGTCCTTTTTTCAAGAAGGTTTGGAGAAGGGTTTATTGGCAAGTTCCCTAAATGGTCAGATATCTGCCTTATCTATTTTGTTACATAAACGTCTGGCAGACGTCCCAGACGTGCAATCGTTTTGTCAGGCCTTGGTCAGGATCAGGCCTGTGTTCAAACCAGTTACTCCTCCCTGGAGTCTTAATTTAGTTATCAAGGTTCTTCAAGGGGCTCCGTTGGAGCCTATACATTCCTTAGATATTAAGTTGCTATCTTGGAAAGTTTTGTTTCTTGTTGCTATTTCATCTGCTAGTAGAGTGTCAGAGCTCTCAGCATTAAAGTATGAGTTTTCTTACCTTATTTTTCATTCGGATAAGGTGGTTTTACATACTAAATTAGGGTTTCTCCCTAAAGTAGTTTCAGACTGGAACATTAATCAGAAGATTGTTATTCCTTCCTTGTGTCCTAATCCTTCTTCTCAGAAGGAACGACTTCTGCACAATCTGGATGTGGTACGTGCATTAAAATTTTATTTGCAGGCGACTAAGAACTTTCGTCAGTCTTCTGCTCTGTTTGTGGTATTCTCTGGGAAACGTAAGGGACAGAAAGCTACGGCTACTTCTTTTTCTTTGTGGCTAAAGAGTATCATTCGCTTTGCCTATGAAACTGCTGGACAGCAGCCTCCTGAGAGAGTTACAGCTCATTCTACGAGGGCGGTTTCCTCTTCCTGGGCATTCAAAAATTAAGCTTCTATGCAACAGATTTGCAAGGCTGCAACTTGGTCCACTCTTCACACTTTTTCAAAATTCTACAAATTTGATTCTTTTGCCTTGGCTGAGGCCGCTTTTGGGAGAAAGGTTCTTCAAGCAGTGGTGCCTTCCGTTTAGGTTCCCTGTCTTGTCCCTCCCTTATCATCTGTGTACTCTAGCTTGGGTATTGATTCCCAATAGTAATTAGATGATCCGTGGACTCATCGTGTCATTAGAAAGAAAACAAAATTTATGCTTACCTGATAAATTTATTTCTTGACACAATGAGTCCACGGCCTGCCTTGTTCCTTAGACAGGTTGTTGGTATGTTATAAACTTCAGACACTTCTGCACCTTGTTGCTTCCTTTTTCTCTTTTACTTTGGTCGAATGACTGGGGTTAGGGGGAGGTGATATTTGGCAGCTTTGCTGTGGTGCTCTTTGCCGCCTTTTGTTTACATAAAATGGAAAATTCAAGAACAAGGGGTCATGATCTCAAGCTGAAGGGTGGTAGTTTCAGGAGTAATTTGAGGAAGCTTCTTTACAGAAAGAGTGATTGATTTATGGAATAAACTTTCACAAGAGGTAGTAATGACAAACACTGTGGGGGACTTTAAGAATGCCTGGGACAAGCATAAGGCTATCCTACATAATAACTAATGCCTGGGACAAGCATAAGGCTATCCTACAAACTAGATAAGTTTTTTACTGTTAGGTAATATCGGGCAGACTTGTTGGGCCTATGGCTCTTATCTGCTGTCAATATCTGTTTCTATGTTTATGATGCTATTGGGGGCTTGCTGTTGCCCAGCTTGGCAGACACATCATCTCCTTGCTCTGGTCTGTATTTGAGTAAAACTCTTTATATCCTGATTTATTTATTGTTACATAGAGCGACAGTGAACTCCACATTCAATAACACAAGCACTGACTTATAGTGAGACAACACTGCAGTATATAATCATTGTTTACTTTATAATAGAGCTTGTCCACCCTCCCCATTGAGACTGGAGCTCAAAATCTGAACCAGCTACACATTACACAGTGATTGTTTAGGGTGGTGCACAAACTGCTTTCCAGGTAGCACTAATTGGCCACAATTAAAAATGATCAGATAAACATACTAATCAGATGTTTTCTAGTAGTTTGTTAGCACAGTGTGCAGATGCTTGCAACTAATTAAAGGGACAGTCTACACCATAATATTTATTGTTTAAAAAGATTGATGATCCCTTTAATATCCATTCCCCAGTTTTGCATAACCAGCACTGTTATATTAATACACTTTTTACCTCTGTGATTACCTTGTATCTAAGCCTCTGCAGACTGCCCCCTTATCTCAGTTCTTTTGTCAGACATACAGTTTAGCCAACCAGTGCAGACTCCTAAATAACTCCACGGGAGTGAGCACACTGTTATCTATATGACACACATGATCTAGCACAGTCTAACTGTGAAAAACTTTCAAAATGCTCTGAGCTAAGAGGCGGTTTTCAACGGTTTAGAAATCAGTTTGAGCCTACCTAGGTTTAGCTTTTCAAAAATACCACCAAGGGAACAAAGCAAATTTAATGTTAAAAGTCAATTGGAAAGTTGTTTAAAATGTCATGCCCTATCTGAATCATGAAAGTTTAGTTTTGACTAGACCGTCCCTTTTAATAAAGTGACAGTTTAAATGCTTATAAAATATGTATTTTGTGAGTGAGTACTTAAAGGGACAGATTAATGCCAAGAGGGAGCGCTACAATATCTCTGCTAAGGGATAAGTTGCTTAAGGTGGTGTCCACAATGTGTTGAGTACTTAAAGGGACACTGAACCCATTTTTTCTTTTCGTGATTCAGATAGAGCAGCAACTTTCTAATTTACTCCTATTATACATTTTTCTTCGTTCTCTTGCTATCTTTATTTGAAAAAGAAGGTATCTAAGCTAAGGAGCAAGACAATATTTGATTCAGAACCCTGGACAGCACTTGTTTATTGGTGGGTGAATTTATCCACCAATCATCAAGAAGAACCCAGGTTGTTCACCAAAAATGGGCCGGCATCTAAACTTACATTCTTGATTTTCAACTAAAGATACCAAGAGAATGAAGAAAATTTGATAACAGAAGTAAATTATAAGGTTTCTTAAAATTGCTGCTCTCTGAATCACAAAAGAAAAAAATTGGGTTCAGTGTCCCTTTAAAGGGACGTATTACCCATATCCTGAATAACATGAAAGTGATGCAGCACATCTATAAAAAGCTGACTAGACAGTATCACCTGAACATCTCTATGTAATAAACAAATATATTTTACCTCAAAACGTCCTCAGTAGCTACTTCCCATTGTAAAGGGACTTTAAGCCACCAATCAAGATGTTAATTGTGGGTCTAGCAAGGGAGCGTGCATCTGACGTGCAGCACAGACACCTTGTTCCCCTCGTCAGTATTATCAAGTTCACTACGGAATCCCTGTAAGATCACAGTAACGCAGAGTGAGGATGCCGATTGGCTGACAACACAGAGCACTTGCTGAATTGTGCGATAAAGTATCTCCCTTTTTACCTAGATATGTGACATTTCCTAGCCAGCTTTGTACAGTTGTAAAGCATTACTTTCAGGTGATTTACTATATGGTTAATGTGTCTATATAAAGTGCTGTAACGATCCATAACGTGAGCCGCTGCATGCACAGTAGCCAGCAGATACAGAGTTAATACCGGGTAGTCTGCTTGTTCTGTACCATGATATGCTGGGAATGCCGTGCAAGTTTGCTGGACAGAAGTGATATTAGCTGTCAAGCTTGGTTACCCCCCTGCCCTGCCCCCCAGAGGAAAAGGTCAGTGAGATGATGCAGGAATTCCACCATGTGCCAGACTGCTGGGGGCGCGTGTGGGACAGATTGTCTGCTTGTCACACGGCCATATCCCAGTTTAAATTAGCCTGCCCTTGTGAGCTTGCTGGGACAGGGACACTGCTTCCTAGAAGGGGAACAAGCGAACTCTGAGAGAGTGGCCTGGATATCATTACGCTGCTGACTCTGTCTTATCCTTCTCAGGCAGCAGCCCCCTCTGTGCCCATCACCTCGTGCCTCCTGGACACAGCCTGCTGGCCGATCTACTCTGAGTCACAGCCACGGTGTGTATGCAGCATCTGGTCACACATCAGGAGGTAAGCGGGGGCTGTAGGTTTCTGGTGTCAGTCACACAGGTCACTGCTGGTACAAACAATGTGTAGGCGACACAGACTCTGCTACAGGTGTGCGTGTAAACAGTTAGTGGTCACTATTCTTCTTCATAAGTTTATCCCTAAATTTACCAACAGTCAGGAAGTGATCTATCCCAGGGTTTGTTCATAACATAAATCTATTTTATAAGTAATGAATATATTCAGCGGGTAACTACAGACATGCAGGGTACACTGGCTGTGCTATCCCTCATACTCAATGTTTTAAATATATGTGCCGGATGTGACATCACCACTTGCCGCTGGCAAGCTTTGTGCAATATCACATATTATTACTTCGCTTTATAGCGGGGGAGTGCAGGACCGCCTCATAGGGCTTTATAGCGGGGGAGTGCAGGACCGCCTCATAGGGCTTTATAGCAGGGGAGTGCAGGACCGCCTCATAGGGCTTTATAGCGGGGGAGTGCAGGACCGCCTCATAGGGCTTTATAGCGGGGGAGTGCAGGACCGCCTCATAGGGCCTTATAGCGGGGGAGTGCAGGACCGCCTCATAGGGCCTTATAGCGGGGGAGTGCAGGACCGCCTCATAGGGCTTTATAGCGGAGGAGTGCAGGACCGCCTCATAGGGCTTTATAGCGGGGGAGTGCAGGACCGCCTCATAGGGCTTTATAGTGAGGGAGTGCAGGACCGCCTCATAGGGCTTTATAGCGGGGGAGTGCAGGACCGCCTCATAGGGCTTTATAGCGGGGGAGTGCAGGACCGCCTCATAGGGCTTTATAGCGGGGGAGTGCAGGACCGCCTCATAGGGCTTTATAGCGGGGTAGGGTATAGAGAGTGAGTGTCAGTGCAATATATGTGTTATAGAGCGAGTGTCAGTGTAATGCGTGTCATATAGCGAGTGTCAGTGCAATACCTGTCATATAGCGAGTGAGTGTCAGTGTTCTAGTCTGTAACCTCTTTATTAGGTATAAACATTAGTGTTTGCTGTTTACCTGCAGGTCGGGCTCCTCTCGGTTGAAGCTTATGGATCTGACATCTTGGGTGATTTTACCTCTTCTCCTGGGCAGTGCTGGAGTCTACGGTCTGTACAAACTGCTGCAGAAGCTGCGCAGCGGAGCCTACATCCAGGATGCTGTGGTGGTGATTACTGGGGCTACTTCTGGACTGGGAAAAGGTGGGTAACCTAAGACGTATTATAGGAGAGGAAAAAAGAAACCGTTCCCCAACGTCTTATGTACATCACACTAATGCAGAGCACTATATACAGATTATATCAGTGCCGCCTGCACTGGAGCTATCAGTGTGCACCAGCCCTACTTACACTATATATAGTCTCTAGTCTCCCTATGTAAAAAAGGGGAAACCAGACGTGGACTCCTTGTTCAGTGTGCTTAGAGGAATATGGCTACACCTCACTGACGAGGCCCAATGAAGGCCGCAACAATCGTCTGGGGTTGCTGTGTTCCTTGTTCAGAGAGGAGTTGCCTGGTATTTCAGCGCTGGACTGACCGTAATAGGCGGGATCAGACTGATATACTACAATGGTATTGAGCTTGTTGTTCGTTCCTGTGAGTGCATTTCTCTCTAGTGTGTGTGTATGTATATATATGTATGTGTATGCCACGTCAGGCAAGCTTATGACTTAGTTCAGTGGGTGCAAGGGTTAACAACAATCTGTAGTCTGTACTAGACTTAAAAGAAATGCCCCAAACTCCCCTTTAATGCCACCCACACTAAACTAAAAACCATATAGCTCCAAGCTGCCACCACTTATGATTTATTAAAGGGAAAATCCTAAGGAAAAACCCAGACTTAAACATTAACTCTCAGAATACAATTTAGCAGAAAATAACCTAAATTATACAGTTCTTATACTCCAGTCTCTTTCAGTAACATGGTTTAAATATTAGACAAAGGCCAAAGCTTAATAAATAAATGAATTATTTATTATGCCAAACATTATTATGCACAATTCATTATTAATAAAACGTTGTTACAAGTAAAATTACACACAGCAAACAGGTTAAAATAAAAAGAAGAAAATAGAAACCATATACTGTACTGGTCTTTGGAATCTTGTGCCAGGGAGATGGCATGAAGCAATGGGTCCTTACTACGTTTGTCACAGCCTCCCTTGTAAGAATGACAATTTTACATGTAAAAACTAGATGTGTGCGGTTCGATTCGTTCCGAATTGAAATTCGGACGAATTTGTGAAATTTGGAGTTTCGGATCGAATTTCCGAATTATGGTAGTACCGAATCTACCGAATAAATCTGAATTAGTTCAGATTTATTTGGTAAATTCGGATGGCCATGGATTACACTAGTATTGTACAGTATATTAGGTTATATCACTCTGTTATGGGTTACACCTAATATACAGTATATAATACTAGTCTAATACAGAGCACATCCCACCTAACACATACCGAAATTCCGAACCGAATTTATTCTAATTCAAATCGATCCGAACCGAAATTAGAAAAAATCTGAATCGATCCGAAACAACAAATTTTTTGTTCATGCACAAGTCTAGTTAAAACACAAAACTTTATACAATTTTCAGGAGATCAGGTTGCTTGCCCAACCCTTTTTGCAGGGGCTGAGAAGCCCCTTATCTTTTACGACAGTCAATAAACTCTAAGTCTTTGCCTGAAATTATAGAACACATTATAATTTCTGCTAGATACATCCATTTTCATATTGACAGAAAGGCAATCTCTTATTTACATGTTGAGAATCAATTTGATACCAAATATGACATGGGTGCCATATTTCCCTTCATCTAATGTCATAACATGTTTTAAACACATATCTACATTGTACCCATGCCCCTTTATTGACCTTATCAGTTTCTGTAAAGAGGCACTGTTTTGTATCATGCCCTCTGCTGACAGTTTGAGCCATAAAGGTCCCTTCTGTGTATGCTTCAAAGTATTTATGAAGGTCCTGGCACTTCAAAGGGAACACAAACATAAACGCAGGACACATTTCCTCTTGAAAACTAAATGGTTTTTTAGCACAAAACTACAGAAAGTTAACCCTTTCTCAATCATGAGGTATTCGTGACTCTATCTGCAACTAACAATTATTTTCATAATCGATTAATCGGACGATTATTTTTTCGATTCATCGACTAATCAGATAAAAAAAAAAATAATCTTTTTCCTATATTTTAAAGTAAAATCCGCATACTGAATGTTATAAGTATAAACTTTAGACTAAAACTGTACATTAACACAACTGTTGGCCCAATTTTTTTAAGCCGCAGAACAATTTTTTATAATTAAGCAAAAACAAACCCACAAACTTTTTGAAAAGAAGTAAACTACCACTGTTTATACCATTCTGTTATTCACTTTTTCAGAAACTTTGCATTGAAATGTAAAAATGTCCACATGCTCCTGGCTGAGGCTGGCTCTCTTTTGCAGCTATTTTGCCTGCAGCAGAGAAGAGGCACTTAGATGGTGTTGAGGTGCCTGAGATGCATAAGTAGGGTTTTTGCCAATTTCAACAAGGTATCTTTGCTAGCTCTCCACCAATGCAAGGGGACTCTTAAAGTAAGCCTGGACTTCATTCTGACATAAAAATATATTGAATATCTATATGCAATGGTAAACTACCAGCTATAAGGTTAGGGGAAAAAATATCTAGTCCACTCTTAAAATAACAGATATATACTTACAGAGGTTGAATTTGGTACATATTCCAATTAATTAAAAATATTAAAAGCAAAAACAAAAAAAGGCAAAAGGGCTAAAGACTATATATCAGTAACAGGAAACAGCCTTACACATTTATCTATAGAGTACATATAATCAGCAATAGCAAGCGATCCACTAAAATTGTGTAAACAGGTAATAGTGGCATCAATTCATAAAACAAATGCCATCAATCTAGGGCTAAGTGTAAATAATAAGCTCGGCACTGTATCATGCAAACACACATGATTTTATATAAACAATCCAAAAGATGACTCCTATTTTATTTCTGGGTTGCACATAAGCCAGGAGTAGTTGTAAACTTAAAAATAAACTTATAGTGTCCTGAAAAAGTGAAAAGTTAAAGGTCTGTAGACGTCCTTTAGGCTAAGGGCATAACCATAAAACACAATACCATGTGCAGGAGTTTATCGGAGTAAAGCAGCTGGTGCTGTGCACAGACAAACTAATTGATTATGAGATTCGTTGACAGCTATTTTCATAATCGATTATGATGATTAGTTGTTGCAGAGATATATATATTATTTATTGCGGGTTCGATTCCAGACCACCCCAATAAAGTGAATATAGCAATAAACAGTCACACTAATGTTTTTGTTTCCTAGTGCATATAAAAGTTATTTATTCTATACCATGTGCAATAGCATTATGTCTAAAAAAAACAATGTAAATAACTTTAATTAAAAAATACTTTATTGCTAAATAATGCTAATCACCATCTGAGCTTTCAGTGAGTCATAATCTTTTTTTCTGCGTGCGTGTATATACACAGGGTTGTCCCAAACCTTAAATTTGTAAAAAGAGCAATATCTGCAAAAAGCAATAATATGAAGTGCAATAAAACAAGGTGTATGTTTGTGTACACACTCACACACACTCACACACACTCACACACACTCACACACACTCTCTCTCTCTCTCACAGGAACGAACAACCAGCTCAATACCATTGTTAGCCTGTTCTATGGCGATTTACCACCTGGGTGTGCAGCTTCTTTTAGCCCAGCAATGCTTTTCACAGAGTAGAACTTTCCTGTAGTATATCAGTCTGATCCCGCCTATTACGGTCAGTCCAGCACCAAAATACCAGGCAATTCCTTTCTGAACAAGGAACACAGCAACCCCAGACGATCGTTTCGGCCTTCATTGGGCTTCGTCAGTGAGGTGTAGCCATATTCCTCTAAGCACACTGAGCAAGGAGTCCACGTCTGGTTTCCCCTTTTTCCCATAGGGAGACTAAATACACACAGAGAGAAATGCACCCAATGAAGGCCAAAACAATTGTCTGGGGTTGCTGTGTTCCTTGTTCAGAAAGGAATTGCCTGGTATTTCGGTGCTGGACTGAGCGTAATAGAACTCTGTGTATATTTAGTCTCCCTATTGATAATACAATACTATTAAATGCAATAAATATTATAAGACATATACTGATAATGCAAAAATATATTAAGTAAAAAAGTAGGGCTGCAACTAACGATTATTTTCATAATCGATTAATCGGCCGATTATTTTTTCGATTAATCGGATAAAAAATAAATAAATCCTTTTTTCCTATATTTGAAATAAAATCCACATACTGAGTGTTATAAATATAAACTTAAGACTAAAACTTTACATTAACACAACTGTTGGTCCAATTTGCAGTAGAATTTTTTTTTTATAATTAAGCAAAACAAAACCACAAACTGTTTAAAAAGAGGTAGAGCTAGTAAGAGGTAGGTAGACTATCACTGTTTATAACATTCTGTTATTCAGTCTTTAAGAAACTTTGCATTGAAATGCAAAAATGTCAACATATTCACATGCTCCTGGCTGAGGCTGGCTCTCTTTTTGCAGATATTTTGCCTTCAGCAGAGAAGAGGCGCTCAGATGGTGTTGAGGTGCCTGGGATGCATAAGTAGGGTTTTACCAATTTCACCAAGGTGGTCTATTTATCTTTGTTAGCTCTTACCAATGCAAGGGGCTTCTTAATAAAGTAAGCCTGGACTTCATTCTGACATAAAAATATCTTGAATATCTATTTGCAATGGTAAACAACCAGATTAGGGGGGACAATATCTAGTGCACTCTTAAAATAACAGATATATACTTACAGAGGTTGAATTTCATACATATCCAATTAATTAAAAATATATAAAAAAAAAAAAAAAAAAAAAAGGCAAAAGAGCTAAAGACTATATATCAGTAACAGGACACAGCCTTACACATTTATCTATAGAGTACATATAATCGGCAATAGCAAGCAATCCACTAAAAATTGTGTAAACAGGTAATAGTGACATTAATTCATATAACAAATGCCATCAATCTAGGGCTAGGTGTAAATAACAACCACGGCACTATATCATGCAAAGCATAGTCCCAAATCACTTGATTTTATATAAACAATCCAAATTATGACTCCTATTATTTCTGGGTTGCACATAAGCCAGGAGTAGTTGTAAACTTAAAAAGAAACTTATACTGTCCTGAAAAAGTATAGAGTGAGCGTCTGTAGATGTCCTTTAGGCTAAGGGCATAACCATAAAACACAAAACCATGTGCAGGAGCTCATTGGAGTGAAGCAGTTGGTGTTGTGCACAGACCAACTAATTGCAAACCAACTAATCGATTATTAGATTCGTTGACAACTATTTTCATAATCGATTATTATCGATTATGCCGATTAGTTGTTGCAGCTCTATAAAAAAGTCTTATCCTTTGGTAGAGAATAATTCTTATAGTGCTATTCACACGCTGCCTAGTACTCCACGCCGGTTGTGGCTGTTTTCAGCGTTCTTTGGATTTTTTATTGTTTGAGCCTTTGGTTCGGCTACAGTCAATACCTCCGGTCCTCAATACAGAACTTGGTCGTTTTTGATTCAAAGGAAGGAACTTTTTCTCACATCAAGATGCTATTCTGTGGACACAGTGGGGACAATTTTTTTTATATCAACTCGTCCTTATTTACCTCATATGATTGAGGTCTCATATTGTGAGTAGGGATTACCCTAGGGGAAGGTGTATTTTATGTTTATAATATTTTATTAAAATTGATCTGCACTATGAGAGGTGTTTTTGTGTGCTTATCTTTTTAGATTTCTCTATAATATGTGTGTGTCTGTATATATGTGTGTGTGTGTGTATATACAGTGGGGCAAAAAAGTATTTAGTCAATTGTGCAAGTTCTCCCACTTAAGAAGATGAGAGAGGCCTGTAATTTTCATCATAGGTAAACCTCAACTATGAGAGACAAAATGTGGAAACAAATCCAGACAATCACATTGTTTGATTTTGAAAGAATTTATTTGCATATTATGGTGGAAAATAAGTATTTGGTCACCTACAAACAAGTAAGATTTCTGGCTCTCACAGACCTGTATCTTCTTCTTTAAGAGGCTCCTCTGTCCTCCACTCATTACCTCTATTAATGGCACCAGTTTGAACTTGTTATCAGTATAAAAGACACCTGTCCACAACAGTCACACTCCAAACTCCACTATGGTGAAGACGAAAGAGCTGTCGAAGGAGACCAGAAACAAAATTGTAGACCTGCATCAGGCTGGGAAGACTGCAATAGGCAAGCAGCTTGGTGTGAAGAAATCAACTGTGGGAGCAATAATTAGAAAATGGAAGACATACAAGAACACTGATAATTTCCCTCGATCTGGGGCTCCATGCAAGATCTCACCCCGTGGGGTCAAAATGATCACAAGAATGGTGAGCAAACATTCCAGAACCACACGGGGGGGCCTAGTGAATGACCTGCACAGAGCTGGGACCAACGTAACAAATGCTACCATCAGTAACACACTACGCCGCCAGGGACTCAGATCCTGCAGTGCCAAACATGTCCCCCTGCTTATCCTGTACATGTCCGGGCCCGTCTGAAGTATGCTAGAGAGCATTTGGATGATCCAGAAGCAGATTGGGAGAATGTCATATGGTCAGATGAAACCAAAGTAGAACTGTTTGGTAGAAACACAACTCGTCGTGTTTGGAGGAGAGAGAATGCTGAGTTGCAACCAAAGAACACCATACCTACTGTGAGGCATGGGGGTGGCAACATCATGCTTTGGGGCTGTTTGTCTGCAAAGGGAACAGGATGACTGATCCGTGTACATGAAAGAATGAATGGGGCCATGTATCGTGAGATTTTGAGTGCAAACCTCCTTCCATCAGCAAGGGCATTGAAGATGAAATGTGGCTGGGTCTTTCAGCATGACAATGATCCCAAACACCGCCCGGGCAACGAAGGAGTGGCTTCGTAAGAAGCATTTTAAGGTCCTGGAGTGGCCTAGCCAGTCTCCAGATCTCAACCCCATAGAAAACCTTTGGAGGGATTTGAAAGTCCGTGTTGCCTAGCGACAGCCCCAAAACATCACTGCTCTAGAGGAGATCTGCATGCAGGAATGGGCCAACATACCAGCAACAGTGTGTGACAACCTTGTGAATACTTACAGAAAATGTATGACCTCTGTCATTGCCAACAAAGCATATATAACAAAGTATTGAGATGAACTTTTGATATTGACCAAATACTTATTTTCCACCATAATTTGCAAATAAATTCTTTCCAAATCAGACAATGTGATTGTCTGGATTTGTTTCCCCATTTTGTCTCTCATAGTTGAGGTTTACCTATGATGAAAATTACAGGCCTATCTCATCTTCTTAAGTGGAAGAACTTGCACAATTGGTGGCTGACTAAATACTTTTTTGCCCCACTGTATATGTGTGTGTGTGTGTGTGTGTATATATATATATATATATATATATATATATATATATATATATATATATATATATATATATATATATATATATATATATATATATATACATACATACATCTATACCAACACAGCACAGGCACTCACCAGCAGAATCACAGTAATGTTTAAAACCCAAACTGTGGAAGTCAGTTACATTTGGCGCCAAAGGATCAAGCCCAGGACCACGTCAAGGTCTCCATCTTCCTGGGACCCTAAACCAGCACCAACACAATGCACACTTTTAAACAAACTAACTGGGAACTTCCCAGGGTGACACAGGCTTTTGTAATGTCCCCTATGTAAATACAAAACACAGGAATGGACCACACTCAGACTGGACTGGGTACACATCCTAAGCCACTGTAAACTCCATAGCCCTGATCACTGACAGACAGCTGCACAGTTCCCACCAACCCAGGCAGTTAACCCCTGAGCAGCCTGGGTGACAGGCCCGCAGGGAAGCCTTACAAACATTATCAACACAACACACACAAAACCTGGCACTCACCAGCAGATTCACAGTAATGTGTAGGCTGTCTGTCAGTGTTCAGGGCGGACTTCCCCCAGTTTTGCTTTTAAACATTACTGTGAATCTGCTGGCGAGTGCCAGGTTTTGTGTGTGTGTATATGTATTCTCATGCTTTTGACAGATTTGCATTTTAGCCAATCAGTGCTGACTCATAGGTAATTCCACAGGAGTGAGCACAATGTTGTTATCTATATGGCACACATTAATTAGCGCTGTCTAGCTGTGAAAAACTGTCACAATGCACTGAGATAGGAGGAGGCCTTTAACAGCTTAGAAATTATCATATGAGTCTACGTAGGTTTAGCTTTTAAAATAGAATTCCAAGAGAACAAAGCAAATTTGATGATAAAATTAAATTGGAAAGTTGTTTTAACTTACATGCCCTATCTGAATCATGAAAGCTTAATTTTGATTTCACTGTCCCTTTAAAGGATTACTTTCTGTTATCATTTTTAAGCTAAACAACTAACATATTAAAGTTAATAAACATTAATTAAAACCTACTGACCTATATTTTCTCCAAAACGAAGTTTCATAACGTTCTAAAAGTTATATCTTTTATTCGCCGATGTCACGTTATCCTGCCCACTATTTTCATCACTGAGTGTTCAAAATACTTAAACCAATAACTGTGTTTAAAGCGCCATTTTGAAACCTAGGTATTGTAAACGGATTGGTACAGAGCAAAGGATACCCACGGAGTGGGTTTGGAAAACAATTAAATTTGCAGACAAGATTTCTGATATACGGTAGAGATATGTTAATAAAATGCTATTGATAAAAAGCATATTTGGGGTAGTTAGTTAGTAACAGGCATAGAAAATATTTACTTACAGTGGCCCTTTAAGTGACAATACCAAGCTGATATCAGTCTTGAAAAAGGCCAGCCTAATTTTAATGTTGGGGACATTTTTTGTACCTATTGTATTTTAGATCTTCACAGCGTCACTCTGTGAAGATTCCTCCAGCGTCAGTTTTGTTTAATTTTTTTGGACATTTCTGTCACATTATGATTTTTGGACATTGGTTTTTTTTTTTTATACATTCTACACACACATTTTTTTTTCTCTTATTCAGGGATTATTTTTAGATACATGCACATAAATTCATATATATAAGTTCAATCGTGTAGTACTCTCTCACAAACCTTCTTACCAGGGTGCAACGTGAATAATTTTATTTTTATATGGCATTTTTATTCGTACTTAATGTATTTTCCACGCATTAAAGTTTTTATGTAATAATTTACGTATGACTTTGTCCACACTTTAGCCCTTTAGACTCTCTCAATTATTTGTTTGCAGTTAGTGAATGTCAATTTTGATGCTAAAGTGCCCGGTTTTTAAATTTTTTATTAAAAACAGGGGCACTTTAATTCATCAAAAATTTACATTTCACTCCTGTTGTGAAAAAAAAACTTGCCTTTAAACTTGACAACAGCTCCAGCTTCCTCTGGTCGTTGCAAGCCATTTCTAACGTCAGAAATGATGGATAGGTCATCCTCCAATCATGGCTTCCCCCCCCGGGGGAATCGGTGTCTGATTAAATGTCGTGATTGGAGGAAGCTGGATTCCTTATTTTAGACCCAGGAAGAGGCTTTGTGACGGGTGGAGGCTGCTGGAGCTGCTGTGAAGATTAAAAGTTGTTTTTTTCACAACAGGAGTGAAATGTAAATTTTGATGAATTAAAGTGCCCCTGAATTAAAAACCGGGCACTTTAGCATCAAAATTTACATTCACTTTAAGTTTTTATAAGTCCACTAAAGTCAAATTTAAAGTTTTATGATTCAGATAAAGCAGCAATTTAATTTTTTAATTTTTTTTACAATATCCTTCCATTATCAAAATGTGCAAATTTATATTTACTGAGGTTCCAGCTCCTACAGTATGTGAAAAAGTGCACAGTATACACAAATATGCATTTTGTGATTGGCTGATCGTTATCACATGATTGCCAGAAAATATTCTACTGCTTATTTCTAATTCAATTAAGTGCTATCATATTGTCTCTTCATTTTGTACTTGTCAGTTATTTAGTGGTCCTTTACTAAAAAGTATAAAATACAAAGTCACGTGTTGTGTCACCAGTGGTATTATTTGGGCACCTATACACATAGCTACTGTTCCTGCAGACTACCATCTGGCTATCTGTATATTTTATTCTTGTAAATTCTAGAATGTGCCAAGCTGTTCTACGAGGCAGGTGCCCGGCTGGTGTTGTGTGGGCGCAATGAGGAGAGGCTGGAAGATCTGGTGAGAGAGCTGAGCAGGATGAAGATTAGATCCACACCGGTATGTCATGGTCTCTGTCTCACACACTCACGTTCTCATATTCTCTCCCTATGTATCTGTAACCCCTTAAGGACAAGGCCATTTTTACATTTCTGCGGTGTTTGTGTTTAGCTGTAATTTTCCTCTTACTCATTTACTGTACCCACACATATTATTATATACCGTTTTTCTCGCCATTAAATGGACTTTCTAAAGGTACCATTATTTTCATTTTTAAAAAAAAATGGGGAAAAAACCCACACTTTCTTTTTTAAGACACGATGAGTCCACGGATCATCTTCATTACTTATGGGATATTCACCTCCTGGTGAGCAGGAGGAGGCAAAGAGCACCACAGCAGAGCTGTTAAATAGCTCCTCCCTTCCCTCCCACCCCAGTCATTCTCTTTGCCTACGTTAGTGATAGGAAGAGGTAAAGTGAGGTGTTAGTATAGATTCTTCTATCAAGAGTTTATTATTATTTTTAAAGTAGTGCAAGATTGTGCTGCTTTGTTATGGGGTGTAGCCATAGTCCATATTAGTCTCTACAGTTGAGCATTGGTGGCTTTAGAGCAATGGGAACTTGTGGGACATAATTCTCACTGCACCTCTCATATATTTATGCTGCCTTAATCCTGATACCCTAAGCAAGATTACTCAGGCTTTATCCTTTTTCCACAGGGCTATGTGAGGGAGAGGACCTCACTAACCTGCTGAGCTGCCCTGCTGTCGGGCAGATTTTAAAGGTAAGTGCTAACTTTTTATTCTGGGTCTGGGAAGATCTCAGAGGAAGTGGAGCACTTGATTGAGACATTACTCCTAGTCCTATAAAGGGAGGGCATCCTGCGACAGCACATTTTTAGCAGTAAGGAGATTAAATGTGGCTGTACTCTGATAAGGACTCAGGAGATGGTGTTTAGGTCACTCTTTTGGGCTATAGAGCTACCTAACATGCGGTAGCACAATTGTCCCCAATTTCTAACAGAGTGTACAAATGTAACTAGCTCCCGGTAGCCTAGCTATGTATATTAATGGGGACCGGGAGATTGTTAGATACGCCCACGATGGGCGGGGTTACTTTTGGCGCCGTTTAGGGCTGCATTATCCTCTATATCAAGGCACAGTCATAATGGTGCAGGGAAATGGAGTGTTATCACACCCATGAGGGGCAGAGCTACGTTGAGGCTGTGTTGGATTGTGCTCTTCACCTCCATTACGATATCGGAAGGCAGAGCATCTAACACAGCCTTTAGTGTTTTACTTCTCAATGCGGGTCCAGCCAGCACTATTAAAAGTACAGCGCTTCAGACTTGCTTATGTATATTAACGTATCGTTTATCCATGAAAATAAACAGTTTAAAATTTCATAGGAAATAAACAGTTTAAAATGTATTTTTCTGTCATTAAGCTGAGGTGTTAAATGAGTCTTACTGCATTTAAATATTGGGTACTGATGGACAGATGTGCACCTCGGTACAATATCTGAGGTGTAAGTAGGTGCTACAATATTTGCTTGCTAATCTAACTCATTCCTGCTCGCAAAAAGAAAAAGTTACAGTTTAAAATTTAAAGAGACAGTATCGTGGTTTTTTTTTTTTTTTATTAAAAGAATTTCAGTTATTTGTTTAATTCATCCTTTGCGACTTAGGATGGTACAAGAGCACACAAAGAATAAGGTTACTTTTTAAAATTTAGAGACAGTAATGTATTTCTTTTTTTGTGTGTCAATTTTTAGTAAAAGATTTAACTTTTTATTTTTTAACCTACTTCTTCTAAGGCTTTTGCTGTTTAGGAGTCTGTTGACAATGGTCTATCTATGCCACAATTATTATTCTCCTATAGTCCCACAAAATTTTATGGCTCACATGCAGTGCCCTGCGCTTCCTCTCACACTCCATTTGGAGTTACTCTGCATTTCATGCATTGTTTTTTCCACGTGGTAGAAAACATTACTAGAGGAATTTATTTTCAATCATTTAGGGGTTTGATTCAGTAGTTGCTATTCCGAATGGTTCTTCCCTGTTACCTGAAAGAGGAAGATACTTCGGGATTATCTGAGAGAGATTTCTCAGACTCGGATGAATAATATTTTATTTGATACTGAGGTTGTTTTTCTAGCTTGAACATCTCCATTTGCTACTTTAGGAGGTTTTAACTACCCTGGAAGACTCCGACACTACTGGGGTGCTCTATCCTAGTGCGTCCAGTAAGTTATAAGGAAGGGAAGAGACCGCATTCCCTATATTTGGAAAGATGTTTTCCCATATCCGACTCGGCTAAGGAGGCTGGGAAAAAATTCCCTAGGATGGAAGGAGTAGTTTTAAAAAAGAACTACTATACCCCTGGAGGATAGTTGGGTTTTTTTCACAGGTCCTATGAACAAACATTAGAAAAGGGATGTACACCAGGGCTTACAATGGCAGCCAATTGTGTACTTTGCTTCCATCACTAGTGTGACGGTATATGCGTTTGATACGTTGTCTGATACTACTAAATCAGAATCTCCCCTGGATAAAATCCAGGATAGGATAAAAGCTTTCAGATTGGTTAATTCCGTTATTTCAAATTCTTCCTTCAAGTTTTCAAACTGGGAGCATAGGTTTCACCTTTCTCTGTTCCAGCTCACAGAGCCTTATTGTTAGAGCCTTGTTCTACGGATGTATGCTCTAAGTCTAAGCTTTTAGTGATTCCTTACAAGGGGAAGACCTTGTTGGGACCTGGCTTGACGGAAATATTCTCTTTTGAAATTTAAAAAATAAATAAAAATAAAATCCTATTAGCCTTCTGTTGATTCAAAGACAGCATGAAGGACATGCCCCCGATCCGGGATCGGATCTTGTAGGGGGCATACTTTCCGTCTTCACTCAGACTTGGGTTCGAGATGTTCAGGATCCCTGAGCAATAGAAAATAGTGTCCCAGGGATACAAATTAGAGTTCAAAAGTTTTCCTCCCAGAAGCAGGTTTCTGCTTTCAGGATAATCTGCAGATCAGACAAAAGGAGAGCCGTTCTTTCACTGTGTAGGAGACCTCTCAGACCTGGGAGTGATTATTCCAGTTCAAATACAGGTACTGGTTTGGTTTTTTTTATCCCAATTGGTTTGTGGTTCCCCAAAAGAGGGAACCTTCAGGCCACTTTTTTGATCTCAAGCATCTAAACCAACTTCTTAGTGTACCGTCCTTCAAGACGGAAACTATTTGTTCCATTCTTCCCTTGATCCAAAAGGGTCAATTTATGACTACAGTGGATTTAAAGGACGCGTACCCTCATGTGCCATTCACAAGAATCGTCTCAAGTTCTAAGGTTTGCCTTTTTCGACAAACGCTTCCAGTTTGTGGCTCTTCCTTTCGGTCTTGCCACAGGTCTTAGAGTTTTCACAAGATTTCACTCAGACGTGGGGTTATCCTTCCCGCGATCTCTCGGGTGAAAGGTTAATTTGGATGGAGTTCCTTAGTGCCAAGCACAAGGGTAATTTTCTTGAGAACCATAGTAGATTCCATGTCAATGTAGATTTTTCTGATAGAATGTCAGGACATCGGAGATCATCGTTATTTGTCTAATCATTCAGTCGGTGATACTCGTCGTACCGGCTTCACCTCGCTGGATTTGGTACGCAGACCTGGTGGATATATCATATCTACCATCGTGGGGACGTCCTTTGAGGAAGGACCTTCTCATTCAAGGGCCCCTCCTTCACCCAATTCTAGTTTATCTGAAACTGACTGCTTGGAGATTGAACGCTTAATATTATCCAAGCAGGGTTTTCTGACTTGGTCATTGAGACCATGCTTCAGCCTCGTAAGCCTGTCTCTAGAAAAATTTATCATAAGATATGACGTAAATATCTCTCTTGGTGTGAATCCATGGGCTACTCATGGAGTAGAGTTAGGATTTCTAGAATTTTGTCTTTTCTCCAAGAAGGTTTGGAGAAAGGTTTATCGTCAAGTTCCCTAAAGGGTCAAATCTCTGTTGTTATTTATTTTGTTACAGACATCTGGCAGATGTCTCAGATGTACAATCATTTTGTCAGGCCTGTGTACAAACCAGTTACTCCTTCATGGAGTCTGAATTTAGTTCTCATAGTTCTTCAAGAGGCTCTGTTTGAGCCTATGCATTCCTTAGATATTAAGTTATCTGGGAAAGTTTTATTTCTGGTTGCTCTCTGGCGTAGCCTAGTGGCTAGCACACCTGGTTAAAAGGTAGAAGGTTGAGAGTTCAAATCTACCCACAAGTACTGTTCATTTAATGAAGCGTGTCAGAGCTCTCGGCATTACAATATGTGTCTTCTTATCTTATTTTCCATCCAGAAAAGGTAGTTTTACGTACTAAATTAGGATTTCTTGCTAAGGTTGTTTCTGATCGGTACAATAATCAGGAGATTGTTGATCGTTTTTTTTTTTTTGTGTCCCAATCCTTCTTTTCAGAAAAAAAGACTTCTGCACAATTTGGACGTGGTCTGTGCTTTAAAGTTTTACCTGCAGACGACTAAGGAGTATCGTCAGTCTTCTTCTTTGTTTGTGGTTTTCTCAAGGGACAGAAAGCTACGGCTACTTCTCTTTCTTTTTGGCTGAAGAGTATCATATGTTTTGCATATGAGACTGCTGGAAAACAGCCTCCCGGAAGATTTACAGCTCATTCCACGAGGGCTGTTGCTTCCTCATGGGTGTTCAAAAATGAAGCTTCTGTGGAACAGATTTGAAAGGCTGCAACTTGGTCCTCTCTTCACTCTTTTTCAGAGTTTTACAAATTTGACCGTTTTGCCTCGGCTGAGGGCCATTTTGGGAGAAAGGTTCTTCAAGCAGTGGTGTCTTCCGTTTAGGTTCCCGGTCTTCTCCCTCCCGTATCATCTGTGTACTCTAGCTTGGGTATTGAATCCCATTCGTAATTTAAGATGATCCGTGGACTCATCGTGTCTTAAAAAAGAAAATTTATGCTTACCTGATAAATGTATTTATTTTTTGACACAATGAGTCCACGGCCCGCCCTGTTCTTGTAAGCCAGGTTGTGGGTTATGTAAACTTCAGACACCTCTGCACCTAGACTTTTCCTTTCTCTTCCTAACTTCGGTCGAATGACTGGAGTGGGAGGGAAGGGAGGAGCTATTTAACGGCTCTGCTGTGGTGCTCTTTGTCTCCTCCTGTACCGTTATATGATCCTGTGTCACTGAGAGATCTGTATGTTACTGATAGAGGTGTCTGTACAGTTATGACCCTGTGTCACTGAGAGATCCGTATGTTACTGATAGAGGTGTCTGTACCGTTATATGATCCTGTGTCACTGAGAGATCCGTATGCTACTGATAGAGGTGTCTGTAGCGTTATATGATCCTCTGTCCCTGAGAGATCCGTATGTTACTGATAGAGGTGTCTGTACCGTTATATGATCCTGTGTCACTGAGAGATCCGTATGTTACTGATAGAGGTGTCTGTACCGTTATATGATCCTGTGTCACTGAGAGATCCGTATGTTACTGATAGAGGTGTCTGTACCGTTATATGATCCTGTGTCACTGAGAGATCCGTATGTTACTGATAGAGGTGTCTGTACCGTTATATGATCCTGTGTCACTGAGTGATCCGTATGTTACTGATAGAGGTGTCTGTAGCTTTATATGATCCTGTGTCACTGAGAGATCCGTATGTTACTGATACAGGTGTCTGTAGCTTTATATGATCCTGTGTCACAGAGATCTGTATGTTACTGATAGAGGTGTCTGTACAGTTATATGATCCTGTGTCACTGAGAGATCCGTATGTTACTGATAGAGGTGTCTGTACCGTTATATGATCCTGTGTCACTGAGAGATCTGTATGTTACTGATAGAGGTCTCTGTACCGTTATATGATCCTGTGTCACTGAGAGATCCGTATGTTACTGATAGAGGTGTCTATAGCTTTATATGATCCTGTGTCACTGAGCGATCCGTATGTTACTGATAGAGGTGTCTGTACCGTTATATGATCCTGTGTCACTGAGAGATCCGAATGTTACTGATAGAGGTGTCTGTAGCGTTATATGATCCTGTGTCACTGAGAGATCCGTATGTTACTGATAGAGGTGCCTGTAGCTTTATATGATCCTGTGTCACTGATAGATCTGTATGTTACTGATAGAGGTGTCTGTACAGTTATATGATCCTGTGTCACTGAGAGATCCGTATGTTACTGATAGAGGTGTCTGTAGCTTTATATGATCCTGTGTCACTGAGAGATCCGTATGTTACTGATAGAGGTGTCTGTACCGTTATATAACCCTGTGTCACTGAGAGATCTGTATGTCACTGATAGAGGTGTCTGTAGCTTTATATGATCCTGTGTCACTGAGAGATCTGTATGTTACTGATAGAGGTGTCTGTACCGTTATATGATCCTGTGTCACTGAGAGATCTGTATGTTACTGATAGAGGTGTCTGTACCGTTATATGATCCTGTGTCACTGAGAGATCCGTATGTTACTGATAGAGGTGTCTGTAGCTTTATATGATCCTGTGTCACTGAGAGATCCGTATGTTACTGATAGAGGTGCCTGTACCGTTATATGATCCTGTGTCACTGAGAGATCTGAATGTTACTGATAGAGGAGTCTGTAGCTTTATATGATCCTGTGTCACTGAGAGATCCGTATGTTACTGATAGAGGTGTCTGAAGCTTTATATGATCCTGTGTCACTGAGAGATCTGTATGTTACTGATAGAGGTGTCTGTAGCTTTATATGATCCTGTGTCACTGAGAGATCTGTATGTTACTGATAGAGGTGCCTGTACCGTTATATGATCCTGTGTCACTGAGAGATCTGTATGTTACTGATAGAGGTGTCTGTAGCTTTATATGATCCTGTGTCACTGAGAGATCCGTATGTTACTGATAGAGGTGTCTGTACAGTTATATGATCCTGTGTCACTGAGAGATCTGAATGTTACTGATAGAGGAGTCTGTAGCTTTATATGATCCTGTGTCACTGAGAGATCCGTATGTTACTGATAGAGGTGTCTGAAGCTTTATATGATCCTGTGTCACTGAGAGATCTGTATGTTACTGATAGAGGTGTCTGTAGCTTTATATGATCCTGTGTCACTGAGAGATCCGTATGTTACTGATAGAGGTGTCTGTACCGTTATATGATCCTGTGTCACTGAGAGATCCGTATGTTACTGATAGAGGTGTCTGTACAGTTATATGATCCTCTGTCCCTGAGAGATCCGTATGTTACTGATAGAGGTGTCTGTACCGTTATATGATCCTGTGTCACTGAGAGATCCGAATGTTACTGATAGAGGTGTCTGTAGCGTTATATGATCCTGTGTCACTGAGAGATCTGTATGTTACTGATAGAGGTGTCTGAAGCTTTATATGATCCTGTGTCACTGAGAGATCTGTATGTTACTGATAGAGGTGTCTGTAGCTTTATATGATCCTGTGTCACTGAGAGATCTGTATGTTACTGATAGAGGTGCCTGTACCGTTATATGATCCTGTGTCACTGAGAGATCTGTATGTTACTGATAGAGGTGTCTGTACCGTTATATGATCCTGTGTCACTGAGAGATCCGTATGTTACTGATAGAGGTGTCTGTACCGTTATATGATCCTGTGTCACTGAGAGATCCGTATGTTACTGATAGAGGTGTCTGTAGCTTTATATGATCCTGTGTCACTGAGAGATCCGTATGTTACTGATACAGGTGCCTGTAGCTTTATATGATCCTGTGTCACTGAGAGATCCGTATGTTACTGATAGAGGTGTCTGTACAGTTATATGATCCTGTGTCACTGAGAGATCTGTATGTTACTGATAGAGGAGTCTGTAGCTTTATATGATCCTGTGTCACTGAGAGATCCGTATGTTACTGATAGAGGTGCCTGTACCGTTATATGATCCTGTGTCACTGAGAGATCCGTATGTTACTGATAGAGGTGCCTGTAGCTTTATATGATCCTCTGTCCCTGAGAGATCCGTATGTTACTGATAGAGGTGTCTGTACAGTTATATGATCCTGTGTCACTGAGAGATCCGTATGTTACTGATAGAGGTGTCTGAAGCTTTATATGATCCTGTGTCACTGAGAGATCTGTATGTTACTGATAGAGGTGTCTGTAGCTTTATATGATCCTGTGTCACTGAGAGATCCGTATGTTACTGATAGAGGTGTCTGTACCGTTATATGATCCTGTGTCACTGAGAGATCCGAATGTTACTGATAGAGGTGTCTGTAGCGTTATATGATCCTGTGTCACTGAGAGATCCGAATGTTACTGATAGAGGTGTCTGTACCGTTATATGATCCTGTGTCACTGAGAGATCCGAATGTTACTGATAGAGGTGTCTGTAGCGTTATATGATCCTGTGTCACTGAGAGATCCGAATGTTACTGATAGAGGTGTCTGTAGCGTTATATGATCCTGTGTCACTGAGAGATCCGTATGTTACTGATAGAGGTGTCTGTACCGTTATATGATCCTGTGTCACTGAGAGATCCGTATGTTACTGATAGAGGTGTCTGTACAGTTATATGATCCTGTGTCACTGAGAGATCCGTATGTTACTGATAGAGGTGTCTGTACCGTTATATGATCCTGTGTCACTGAGAGATCTGTATGTTACTGATAGAGGTGTCTGTAGCTTTATATGATCCTGTGTCACTGAGAGATCTGTATCTTACTGATAGAGGTGTCTGTAGCTTTATATGATCCTGTGTCACTGAGAGATCCGTATGTTACTGATAGAGGTGTCTGTACTGTTATATGATCCTGTGTCACTGAGAGATCCGTATGTTACTGATAGAGGTGTCTGTACCGTTATATGATCCTGTGTCACTGAGAGATCTGTATGTTACTGATAGAGGTGTCTGTACCGTTATATGATCCTGTGTCACTGAGCGATCCGTATGTTACTGATAGAGGTGTCTGTACAGTTATATGATCCTGTGTCACTGAGAGAGCCGTATGTTACTGATAGAGGTGTCTGTAGCTTTATATGATCCTGTGTCACTGAGCGATCCGTATGTTACTGATAGAGGTGTCTGTACCGTTATATGATCCTGTGTCACTGAGAGAGCCGTATGTTACTGATAGAGGTGTCTGTAGCTTTATATGATCCTGTGTCACTGAGCGATCCGTATGTTACTGATAGAGGTGTCTGTACCGTTATATGATCCTGTGTCACTGAGAGAGCCGTATGTTACTGATAGAGGTGTCTGTAGCTTTATATGATCCTGTGTCACTGAGCGATCCGTATGTTACTGATAGAGGTGTCTGTACAGTTATATGATCCTGTGTCACTGAGCGATCCGTATGTTACTGATAGAGGTGTCTGTACCGTTATATGATCCTCTGTCCCTGAGAGATCCGTATGTTACTGATAGAGGTGTCTGTACCGTTATATGATCCTGTGTCACTGAGAGATCCGTATGTTACTGATAGAGGTGTCTGTAGCGTTATATGATCCTGTGTCACTGAGAGATCTGTATGTTACTGATAGAGGTGCCTGTAGCTTTATATGATCCTGTGTCACTGAGAGATCTGTATGTTACTGATAGAGGTGTCTGTACCGTTATATGATCCTCTGTCCCTGAGAGATCCGTATGTTACTGATAGAGGTGTCTGTACCGTTATATGATCCTGTGTCACTGAGAGATCTGTATGTCACTGATAGAGGAGTCTGTAGCGTTATATGATCCTGTGTCACTGAGAGATCCGTATGTTACTGATAGAGGTGCCTATAGCTTTATATGATCCTGTGTCACTGAGAGATCCGTATGTTACTGATAGAGGTGTCTGTACCGTTATATGATCCTGTGTCACTGAGAGATCCGTATGTTACTGTTAGAGGTGTCTGTACCGTTATATGATCCTGTGTCACTGAGAGATCTGTATGTTACTGATAGAGGAGTCTGTAGCGTTATATGATCCTGTGTCACTGAGAGATCCGTATGTTACTGTTAGAGGTGTCTGTACCGTTATATGATCCTGTGTCACTGAGAGATCCGTATGTTACTGTTAGAGGTGTCTGTACCGTTATATGATCCTGTGTCACTGAGAGATCTGTATGTTACTGATAGAGGTGTCTGTAGCGTTATATGATCCTGTGTCACTGAGAGATCCGTATGTTACTGATAGAGGTGCCTATAGCTTTATATGATCCTGTGTCACTGAGAGATCCGTATGTTACTGATAGAGGTGTCTGTACCGTTATATGATCCTGTGTCACTGAGAGATCCGTATGTTACTGTTAGAGGTGTCTGTACCGTTATATGATCCTGTGTCACTGAGAGATCTAGGGGTCGATCCGATAAAAATCGTCGCCCGCAAAAGCCGGCGACGCCAATATTTGCGCGGGTTTGGTATCCTATATACGGCGTAACCTAGAAGTTACGCGCGTATATTTCTGCCTTCGCCCGTAGTTTTTTGGGCTATAGGCAGGTATACCAAACCCGCGCAGTTTGTTATCCAATATGCAGCGTAAGGACTTACGTGGCGAAAATGGAGAAAACTTACTCCATTTTCACCTCGCCACAAAAAGCAGCCGTAAGAAGCCTTACGCTGACTATTGGAGCCCCGTAACTCCCTAAACTGGCTGCTAAAATAAACCTAACACCTAACGCATGCGCAATGTCTATCTCCCTGTCAACCGCGATCTGCTAAAATAAACCTAACACCTAACGCATGCGCAATGTCTATCTACCTGTCAACCGCGATCCCCCCCCCCCCCCCGAAATCCCTAATAAAGTTATTAACCCCTAAACCGCCGCTCACGGACCCCGCCGCCATCTACATAAACTAACCCCCTACTGTGAGCCCCTAAAACCGCCGCCATCTACCTTATCTATCCCCTAATCTGACCCCTTACACCGCCGCCACCTATATAAAAATTATTAACCCCTAACCTAATCCCCCTATACCGCCGCCAGCTATATTAATATTATTAACCCCTAATGTAAGCCACTTACACCGCCGCCATCTCTATTAAAATGATTAACCCCTTATTTAATCTACCTACCCCGCCGCCAGCTATATTATCTATATTAACCCTAAGTATATTATAGTTAATATAGGTATTACATTATATATATTAACTATATTAACCCTAATTATATTAGGGTTAATATAGTTAATATAGTTACTATAGTATTTATATTAACTATATTAACTCTATCTAACCCTAACACCCCTAACTAAATTGATATTAAATTAATCTAATTCATTTATAAACTAAAATGTTCCTATTTAAATCTAAATACTTACCTATAACATAAACCCTAAGATAGCTACAATATAATTAATAATTACATTGTAGCTATGTTAGGGTTAATATTTATTTTACAGGTAAATTGTTAATTATTTTAACTAGGTATAATAGATATTAAATAGTTATTAACTATTTAATATCTACCTAGTTAAAATAATTACCCAATTACCTGTAAAATAAATCCTAACCTAAGTTACAAATACACTGTGACAGACCCTTCTGTCAGGACTGAAGGAGTTAATTGTGTTTAGCTAAGAAACTAATTTCTAAAGACAGAGTTGCTGGCTCCAGCTATAATCTAATTAGTGCTAAGCATTCTATTGTTTGATCACCTCCAGAGAGAAAACGCCTAAGTGATAAGAAGGGCCAAGAGTGTCTTGTGGTTGAAGTGTTTAAGTAATATAATTCTATTGTATCATGTCAAAGGGCTTGTTCCCTCCATGTAATGTACAACAGTCTTTCAACCTCCATCTGGGGGGGTGTCAAACCTGTATAAATACTAGGCATCTAGCCTTTAATAAATGTCATTCTGTTTTAAACCTGAAAACTGGCTGGGTTGTGAATTGCTGATTCCCTATGCAGGACGTTGTTCCCTGGTATTAACCCTTGGTACACTGTTGGTACTGTAACATTGGTGGCAGCGACGGAATGAACCTTATCGCCCAGAAGAGCAACTACACAAGCCAGTAACCTCAGGAAGAGGGGGATTATTACAATACTGACTAAGATGGAAAAGAGAAAAGTAAATTTTGCAGCTTTTAAAAACTTCCTGGAAACAGAAGGAGAGATTGATGGGTACCTTGCGGATTTTGAGAGGCAATGTGCACTACACAAGGTACCCGCAGAGGACTGGGTCACGATATTATCTGGAAAATTATCCGGCCGGGCCAGAGAGGCTTTTCGGGCCATTCCAGATGAGGAAGTCAGGGATTATAATACGGTAAAAGAGGCTCTGCTCTCCAGGTATGCGGTTACACCGGAGGCATACCGGAGGCGGTTCAGAGACGCTGTTAAATTAGCTGGAGATTCCTACCTTGAGTGGGCATGTAAGGTGCACCGCACAGCAGCTCACTGGATAGCGGGGTGCCAAGCCATATCTGGGGAAGAGGTGCTGCAGCTATTCCTGTTGGAACATTGCTTCGACAAGTTACCCGCAGGAGTTCGAGAGTGGGTTCGGGACCGTAAACCCTCCACCCTGCAGGAAGCGGCTCGCTTGGCAGATGAGTATACGGATGCCCGCAAACTGGACACTGCTACCACTAAGCCCCCTGCTAGAGTGGAGTACAGACCCCCAGTCACCCCAGCAGCTGCCAGTTACCAAACCCCGGCGCACCGCTATACCACACGGCCTCCGGCCACGAACTACCCTCAGAGAGCCCTGTTCAATTTGCGGGGCTACTCACAACCGATTCGATGCTTTGGATGTAAGCAACTAGGGCACAAAAGACCAGAGTGTCCCCTAAACGCAGCGAACCAAGCACAGTCCTGGAGAAGACCTGCCGGCGGAATCCCACGTAATCCTCAGCCTGCGGCCCGCTACGTAGAGGCGCAAGAATGCTGGAGCATCCTACATGAGGCAGACCTTGTGCAAGCTGCCCACCGGAATAACCGGCAACTGGTTAAAGTGAATGGGAAGAAGGTCAGTGGTCTACGGGATACTGGTGCTACCATGACCTTGCTTCAAAAGAACTTGGTGTCTGAGAAACAGTACACTGGAGACACTGTGGCTGTGAGGGTAGCAAGGGGCGATGTGTTCAGCCTACCTGTTGCCAGGGTACATTTGGATTGGGGAGTGGGCGCTAGACCTGTGAATGTGGGGGTCAAGAAGGACTTACCTGCTGATGTTCTTCTTGGAAATGACTTGGCCCCCCTTGTTTCTGCCTACGCTCCTATGGGTCCCGCTGATGTTAACTCTCTGACTACCCGTGCCCAGATCCGTGCAGCAGAGACTGACCCACCTGCTGCTAAGCCCCAGGACGCTGAGCTCAGTAAATCTCTATCCGCTATTGATATGTGGAGGTCCCGTTACAATGCGCTGATGAAGGAGAAGAGGAGCGCAGAGGAAAAAGCACGTTTAGAACGTGAATCTCTGCTAGACAAGCTGCACCGACAGACTGCAGAAAACACCAGCTTGAGAGTGGGACATGAAACCTTAAAGACAAACTTAGCGACACTTGAGGAGAAGCTGACGCTGGCTCATAGTGAGGTGCAGCAACTCAAGGGCACCCTATGTCAGTATGAAGGGATTGTGGATACCTATAAAGAGCAGGTACAGAAAACTCGTAAAGAAGCTGATGGGATTTTGAAGGACTGTTTAGCCCTAGTCTGGGCACTGAGGAAGTTGAACCCTTCTTTGTATGGACAGGAATTCTCTCTCATAACGGGAATACAGATGGATTGTCCTGGCAAACTGACATGCCTACCACCTCCTAGTCCGGTCATCCCCAGGTTGACCCGCCAAAGGGTCAAGCCGGGTCTGCCGGAGTGTTCCACAACGGGGGAGATATGTGACAGACCCTTCTGTCAGGACTGAAGGAGTTAATTGTGTTTAGCTAAGAAACTAATTTCTAAAGACAGAGTTGCTGGCTCCAGCTATAATCTAATTAGTGCTAAGCATTCTATTGTTTGATCACCTCCAGAGAGAAAACGCCTAAGTGATAAGAAGGGCCAAGAGTGTCTTGTGGTTGAAGTGTTTAAGTAATATAATTCTATTGTATCATGTCAAAGGGCTTGTTCCCTCCATGTAATGTACAACAGTCTTTCAACCTCCATCTGGGGGGGTGTCAAACCTGTATAAATACTAGGCATCTAGCCTTTAATAAATGTCATTCTGTTTTAAACCTGAAAACTGGCTGGTTTGTGAATTGCTGATTCCCTATGCAGGACGTTGTTCCCTGGTATTAACCCTTGGTACACTGTTGGTACTGTAACATACACCTACACTATCAATAAATTCAATAAACTACAAATATCTATCTAAAAATACAATTAAATTAACTAAACTAAATTACAAAAAAAAACAAACACTAAATTACAAAAAATAAAAAAAGATTACAAGATTTTTAAGCTAATTACACCTATTCTAAGCCCCCTAATAAAATAATAAACCCCCAAAATAAAAAAAATTCCCTGCCCTATTCTAAATTAAACAAATTTCAAAGCTCTTTACCTTACCAGCCCTTAAAAGGGCCTTTTGTGGGGCATGCCCCAAAGAATTCAGCTCTTTTGCATACAAATACAATACCCCCCCCCCATTACAACCCACCACCCACATACCCCTATTCTAAAACCACCCAAACCCCCCTTAAAAAAGCCTAACACTACCCCCCTGAAGATCTCCCTACCTTGTCTTCACCACACCGGGCCGAACTCCTGATCCGATCCGGGCGATGTCTTCCTACAAGCGGCAAAGAAGAATTCTTCCTCCTGCGATGTCTTCCTCCAAGCGGCAAAGAAGAATTCTTCCTCCGGCGACGTCTTCCTCCAAGCGGCAGCAAAGTCTTCATTCTTCCGGTGGCATCTTCAATCTTCTTTCTTCGCTCCGCCGCCGCGGAGCATCCATCCCGGCCGACTACTGAACTTGGAATGAGGTACCTTTAAATGACGTCATCCAAGATGGCGTCAGCCGAATTCCGATTGGCTGATAGGATTCCATCAGCCAATCGGAATTAAGTTAAAAAAAATCTGATTGGCTGATTGAATCAGCCAATCAGATTCAAGTTCAATCCGATTGGCTGATCCGAACAGCCAATCAGATTGAGCTCGCATTCTATTGGCTGATCGGAACAGCCAATAGAATGCGAGCTCAATCTGATTGGCTGATTGGATCAGCCAATCGGATTGAACTTTAATCTGATTGGCTGATTCAATCAGCCAATCAGATTTTTTTAACTTAATTCCGATTGGCTGATAGAATCCTATCAGCCAATCGGAATTCGGCGGACGCCATCTTGGATGACGTCATTTAAAGGTACCTCATTCGTAGTACAGCAGTCGGCCGGGATGGATGCTCCGCGGCGGCGGAGTGAAGAAAGAAGATTGAAGATGCCGCCGGAAGAATGAAGACTTTGCTGCCGCTTGGAGGAAGACGTCGCCGGAGGAAGAATTCCTCTTTGCCGCTTGGAGGAAGACATCGCCCGGATCGGATCAGGAGTTCGGCCCGGTGTGGTGAAGACAAGGTAGGGAGATCTTCAGGGGGGTAGTGTTAGGCTTTTTTAAGGGGGGTTTGGGTGGTTTTAGAATAGGGGTATGTGGGTGGTGGGTTGTAATGGGGGGGGGGGAGTGTATTTGTATGCAAAAGAGCTGAATTCTTTGGGGCATGCCCCACAAAAGGCCCTTTTAAGGGCTGGTAAGGTAAAGAGCTTTGAAATTTGTTTAATTTAGAATAGGGCAGGGAATTTTTTTATTTTGGGGGTTTATTATTTTATTAGGGGGCTTAGAATAGGTGTAATTAGCTTAAAAATCTTGTAATCTTTTTTTTATTTTTTGTAATTTAGTGTTTGGTTTTTTTTGTAATTTAGTTTAGTTAATTTAATTGTATTTTTAGATAGATGTTTGTAGTTTATTTAATTTATTGATAGTGTAGGTGTATTTGTAACTTAGGTTAGGATTTATTTTACAGGTAATTGGGTAATTATTTTAACTAGGTAGATATTAAATAGTTAATAACTATTTAATATCTATTATACCTAGTTAAAATAATTAACAATTTACCTGTAAAATAAATATTAACCCTAACATAGCTACAATGTAATTATTAATTATATTGTAGCTATTTTAGGGTTTATTTTATAGGTAAGTATTTAGATTTAAATAGGAATATTTTAGTTTATAATATGAATTAGATTTATTTAATAAGAATTTAGTTAGGGGTGTTAGGGTTAGATAGAGTTAATATAAATACTATATTAACTATATTAACTATATTAACCCTAATATAATTAGGGTTAATATAGTTAATATATATAATGTAATACCTATATTAACTATAATATACTTAGGGTTAATATAGATAATATAGCTGGCGGCGGGGTAGGTAGATTAAATTAGGGGTTAATCATTTTAATAGAGATGGCGGCGGTGTAAGGGGCTTACATTGGGGGTTAATAATTTTAATATAGATGGCGGCGGTGTTAGGGGCTCACTTTAGGGGGTTATAGATATAATATAGCTGGCGGCGGGGTACGGGAGCGGCGGTTTAGGGGTTAATAACATTATTAGGTTGCGGCGGGGTACGGGAGCGGCGGTTTAGGGGTTAATAGCTTTTTTATTGTTAGGTTAGTGAGGGGGGATAGCGGATAGAGGGTTAGACAGTGCGGGCTATGTTAGGGAGGCGTGTTAGACAGTGCGGGTGTTTTAGACTTTAGTCAGGTTTTATAGGCGCCGGCAGTTTCTAACGTGCCGCAAGTCACTGGCGACGCCAGAAATTTGTACTTACGCAGATTTCTGGACATCGCTGGTTTGTCAGACTTACGGCACGTTAGCATCTGACGGAGATTTATATGGGATAGCTCGAGTTGCGAGCTGAAACTGTGGGCGACGCCGGATCCCTCGCTTGCGCCGCAAACTGCGATCTATATCGGATCGCGCCCCTGTATGTTACTGATAGAGGTGTCTGTACCGTTATATGATCCTGTGTCACTGAGAGATCCGTATGTTACTGATAGAGGTGTCTGTAGCTTTATATGATCCTGTGTCACTGAGAGATCCGTATGTTACTGATAGAGGTGTCTATACCGTTATATGATCCTGTGTCACTGAGAGATCTGTATGTTACTGATAGAGGTGTCTGTACCGTTATATGATCCTGTGTCACTGAGAGATCTGTATGTTACTAATAGAGGTGTCTGTACCGTTATATGATCCTGTGTCACTGAGAGATCTGTATGTTACTGATAGAGGTGTCTGTACCGTTATATGATCCTGTGTCACTGAGAGATCTGTATGTCACTGATAGAGGTGTCTGTAGCTTTTTATGATCCTGTGTCACTGAGAGATCTGTATGTTACTGATAGAGGTGTCTGTACAGTTATATGATCCTGTGTCACTGAGAGATCCGTATGTTACTGATAGAGGTGTCTGTAGCTTTATATGATCCTGTGTCACTGAGAGATCTGTATGTTACTGATAGAGGTGTCTGTACAGTTATATGATCCTGTGTCACTGAGAGATCCGTATGTTACTGATAGAGGTGTCTGTAGCTTTATATGATCCTGTGTCACTGAGAGATCCGTATGTTACTGATAGAGGTGTCTGTACAGTTATATGATCCTGTGTCACTGAGAGATTCGTATGTTACTGATAGAGGTGTCTGTACCGTTATATGATCCTGTGTCACTGAGAGATCTGTATGTTACTGATAGAGGTGTCTGTAGCTTTATATGATCCTGTGTCACTGAGAGATCCGTATGTTACTGATAGAGGTGTCTGAAGCTTTATATGATCCTGTGTCACTGAGAGATCCGTATGTTACTGATAGAGGTGTCTATAGCTTTATATGATCCTGTGTCACTGAGAGATCCGTATGTTACTGATAGAGGTGTCTGTACCGTTATATGATCCTGTGTCACTGAGAGATCCGTATGTTACTGATAGAGGTGCCTGTACCGTTATATGATCCTGTGTCACTGAGAGATCTGTATGTTACTGATAGAGGTGTCTGTAGCGTTATATGATCCTGTGTCACTGAGAGATCCGAATGTTACTGATAGAGGTGTCTATAGCTTTATATGATCCTGTGTCACTGAGAGATCCGTATGTTACTGATAGAGGTGCCTGTACCGATATATGATCCTGTGTCACTGAGAGATCTGTATGTTACTGATAGAGGTGTCTGTACAGTTATGACCCTGTGTCACTGAGAGATCCGTATGTTACTGATAGAGGTGCCTGTACCGTTATATGATCCTGTGTCACTGTGAGATCTGTATGTTACTGATAGAGGTGTCTGTACCGTTATCTGATCCTGTGTCACTGAGAGATCTGTATGTTACTGATGGAGGTGTCTGTAGCTTTATATGATCCTTTGTCACTGAGAGATCCGTATGTTACTGATAGAGGTGTCTGTACAGTTATATGATCCTGTGTCACTGAGAGATCCGTATGTTACTGATAGAGGTGTCTGTACAGTTATATGATCCTGTGTCACTGAGAGATCCGTATGTTACTGATAGAGGTGTCTGTACAGTTATATGATCCTGTGTCACTGAGAGATCCGTATGTCACTGATAGAGGAGTCTGTAGCTTTATATGATCCTGTGTCACTGAGAGATCTGTATGTTACTAATAGAGGTGTCTGAAGCTTTATATGATCCTGTGTCACTGAGAGATCTGTATGTTACTGATAGAAGTGTCTATAGCTTTATATGATCCTGTGTCACTGAGAGATCCGTATGTTACTGATAGAGGTGTCTGTACAGTTATATGATCCTCTGTCCCTGAGAGATCTGTATGTTACTGATAGAGGTGTCTGTACCGTTATATGATCCTGTGTCACTGAGAGATCCGTATGTTACTGATAGAGGTGTCTGTACCGTTATATGATCCTGTGTCACTGAGAGATCCGTATGTTACTGATAGAGGTGTCTGTACAGTTATATGATCCTGTGTCACTGAGAGATCCGTATGTTACTGATAGAGGTGTCTGTAGCTTTATATGATCCTGTGTCACTGAGAGATCTGTATGTTACTGATAGAGGTGTCTGTACCGTTATATGATCCTGTGTCACTGAGAGATCCGTATGTTACTGATAGAGGTGTCTGTAGCTTTATAGGATCCTCTGTCCCTGAGAGATCCGTATGTTACTGATAGAGGTGTCTGTACCGTTATATGATCCTGTGTCACTGAGAGATCCGTATGTTACTGATAGAGGTGTCTGTAGCGTTATATGATCCTGTGTCACTGAGAGATCCGTATGCTACTGATAGAGGTGTCTGTAGCGTTATATGATCCTGTGTCACTGAGAGATCTGTATGTTACTGATAGAGGTGTCTGTACAGTTATATGATCCTGTGTCACTGAGAGATCCGTATGTTACTGATAGAGGTGCCTGTAGCTTTATATGATCCTGTGTCACTGAGAGATCCGTATGTTACTGATAGAGGTGTCTGTAGCTTTATATGATCCTGTGTCACTGAGAGATCTGTATGTTACTGATAGAGGTGTCTCTACCGTTATATGATCCTGTGTCACTGAGAGATCTGTATGTTACTGATAGAGGTGTCTGTAGCTTTATATGATCCTGTGTCACTGAGAGATCTGTATGTTACTGATAGAGGTGTCTGTAGCTTTATATGATCCTGTGTCACTGAGCGATCCGTATGTTACTGATAGAGGTGTCTGTACCGTTATATGATCCTGTGTCACTGAGAGATCCGTATGTTACTGATAGAGGTGTCTGTACCGTTATATGATCCTCTGTCCCTGAGAGATCTGTATGTTACTGATAGAGGTGTCTGTACTGTTATATGATCCTGTGTCACTGAGAGATCCGTATGTTACTGATAGAGGTGTCTGTACCGTTATATGATCCTGTGTCACTGAGAGATCTGTATGTTACTGATAGAGGTGTCTGTACCGTTATATGATCCTGTGTCACTGAGAGATCAGTATGTTACTGATAGAGGTGTCTGTAGCTTTATATGATCCTGTGTCACTGAGAGATCCGTATGTTACTGATAGAGGTGTCTGTAGCTTTATATGATCCTGTGTCACTGAGAGATCCGTATGTTACTGATAGAGGTGTCTGTAGCGTTATATGATCCTGTGTCACTGAGAGATCTGTATGTTACTGATAGAGGTGTCTGTAGCGTTATATGATCCTGTGTCACTGAGAGATCTGTATGTTACTGATAGAGGTGCCTGTACCGTTATATGATCCTGTGTCACTGAGAGATACGTATGTTACTGATAGGTGTCTGTACTGTTATATGATCCTGTGTCACTGAGAGATCCGTATGTCACTGATAGAGGAGTCTGTACCGTTATATGATCCTGTGTCACTGAGAGATCCGTATGTTACTGATAGAGTTCTCTGTACCGTTATATGATCCTGTGTCACTGAGAGATCTGTATGTTACTGATAGAGGTGTCTGTACCGTTATATGATCCTGTGTCACTGAGAGATCTTTATGTTACTGATAGAGGTGTCTGTAGCTTTATATGATCCTGTGTCACTGAGAGAGCCGTATGTTACTGATAGAGGTGTCTGTACTGTTATATGATCCTGTGTCACTGAGAGATCCGTATGTTACTGATAGAGGTGTCTGTACCGTTATATGATCCTGTGTCACTGAGAGAGCCGTATGTTACTGATAGAGGTGTCTGTACCGTTATATGATCCTGTGTCACTGAGAGATCCGTATGTTACTGATAGAGGTGTCTGTACCGTTATATGATCCTGTGTCACTGAGAGATCCGTATGTTACTGATAGAGGTGCCTGTAGCGTTATATGATCCTGTGTCACTGAGAGATCTGTATGTTACTGATAGAGGTGTCTGTACCGTTATATAACCCTGTGTCACTGAGAGATCTGTATGTCACTGATAGAGGTGTCTGTAGCTTTATATGATCCTGTGTCACTGAGAGATCCGTATGTTACTGATAGAGGTGTCTGTACCGTTATATGATCCTGTGACACTGAGAGATCCGTATGTTACTGATAGAGGTGTCTGTACCGTTATATGATCCTGTGTCACTGAGAGATCTGTATGTTACTGATAGAGGTGTCTGTAGCTTTATATGATCCTGTGTCACTGAGAGATCCGTATGTTACTGATAGAGGTGTCTGTACCGTTATATGATCCTGTGTCACTGAGAGATCCGTATGTTACTGATAGAGGTGTCTGTACCGTTATATGATCCTGTGTCACTGAGAGATCCGTATGTTACTGATAGAGGTGCCTGTAGCTTTATATGATCCTGTGTCACTGAGAGATCCGTATGTTACTGATAGAGGTGCCTGTACCGTTATATGATCCTGTGTCACTGAGAGATCCGTATGTTACTGATAGAGGTGTCTGTACCGTTATATGATCCTGTGTCACTGAGAGATCCGTATGTTACTGATAGAGGTGCCTGTAGCGTTATATGATCCTGTGTCACTGAGAGATCCGTATGTTACTGATAGAGGTGCCTGTAGCTTTATATGATCCTGTGTCACTGAGAGATCCGTATGTTACTGATAGAGGTGCCTGTACCGTTATATGATCCTGTGTCACTGAGAGATCCGTATGTTACTGATAGAGGTGTCTGTACCGTTATATGATCCTGTGTCACTGAGAGATCCGTATTTTACTGATAGAGGTGTCTGTACAGTTATATGATCCTGTGTCACTGAGAGATCCGTATGTTACTGATAGAGGTGTCTGTACAGTTATATGATCCTCTGTCCCTGAGAGATCTGTATGTTACTGATAGAGGTGTCTGTACCGTTATATGATCCTGTGTCACTGAGAGATCCGTATGTTACTGATAGAGGTGCCTGTAGCTTTATATGATCCTGTGTCACTGAGAGATCCGTATGTTACTGATAGAGGTGCATGTAGCTTTATATGATCCTGTGTCACTGAGAGATCCGTATGTTACTGATAGAGGTGCCTGTAGCTTTATATGATCCTGTGTCACTGAGAGATCCGTATGTTACTGATAGAGGTGCCTGTAGCTTTATATGATCCTGTGTCACTGAGAGATCTGTATGTTACTGATAGATGTGTCTGTACAGTTATAACGGTGTTAAGGCTTTGTGACGTAACGTATCACTGAGATCACATGGTGCACAACAGTCATTGTGACTCATGATATCACTTCCTTAAAGGAACATTAAAAATTACTTTTTTATATTTGATGCGCACAGTGTAAAAAAAACAGTTTCTAGCTTACGTCAATTAACAAATTTACTTTCTCTTGTAAGGTGTATCCAGTCCACGGGTTCATCCATTACTTGTGGGATATTCTCCTTCCCAACAGGAAGTTGCAAGAGGACACCCACAGCAGAGCTGTCTATATAGCTCCTCCCCTAACTGCCACCCCCAGTCATTCTCTTGCAACTCCCAACAAGAAAGGAAGTATCAAGAGATATATGGTGACTTAGTGTAGTTTTACCTTCAATCAAGAGTTTGTTATTTTTAAACGGTACCGGCGTTGTACTGTTTTTCTCTCAGGCAGAAATTAGAAGAAGAATTCTGCCTGGAGATTTGATGATCTTAGCGGTTTGTAACTAAGGTCCATTGCTGTTCTCACACATAACTGATGAATATGGGAAAACTTCAGTTGGGGGAACGGCCTGCAGATTACCTGCTTTGAGGTATGTTCAGTATTTCTCTTGTTAAGTGTGTTCAGTCCACGGGTCATCCATTACTTATGGGATATATTCTCCTTCCCAACAGGAAGTTGCAAGAGGATCACCCAAGCAGAGCTGCTATATAGCTCCTCCCCTCACATGTCATATCCAGTCATTCTCTTGCAACCCTCAACAAAGGAGGAGGTCGCGAGAGGAGCTGGAGTTTTTACTTAACTATTCTTCAATCAAAAGTTTGTTATTTTAAATGGCACCGGAGTGTGCTGTTTTTCTATCTCAGGCAGTATTTGGAAGAAGAAACTGCCTGCGTTTTTTATTTATGATCTTAGCAGGCGTAACTAAGATCCACTGGCTGTTCTCTACATTCTGAGGAGTGGGGTAACTTCAGAAACTGGGAATAGCATGCGGGGTCCTCCGCAAATGAGGTATGTGCAGTACTTTATTTTCTGGGAATGGAATTGACTAAGAAAATACTGCTGTTACCGTATGATGTAAGTACAGCCTTAAATGCAGTAGTAGCAACTGGTATCAGGCTGATAAATGTATGCGCAGTCGAGTTATATTCTAGGGACTAGAATTTGACTGAGAAAATACTGTTAACACTGAAATAATACTTAAGCCTTCTCTGCAGTGGTAGCGACTGGTAGCAGGCTTAGTGATAGCTTTGCATGACATTGACAAATGTTGTTTTTAATAAAACGTTTACTGGCATGTTATTCGTTTTTGTGAGGTACTTTGGTGATAAATCGCTTTGGGCATGATTTTTTCCACTTGGCTAACATATTTTTCTGCATGGAAACCGTTATATCAGGGCTCCCACTGTTGTGATTAGAGTGGGAGGGCCCTTGTTTTAGCGCCTTGTTGCGCAGTTAAAATTATTGCACAGTCTTTCTGCTTCTTCCTCCTTGATCCAGGATGTCTCTAGAGAGCTCAGGGGTCTGCAAATTTCATTTGTAAGGGAGGTAATCAGTCACAGCAGATCTGTGACCGTGTGCTGACTGTGATTAAAAGCGTTAAATCTTTATTGATATCTGTTTTATCCGTTTTGGGTATTGGGGGTTAATCATCCTTTTGCTAATGGTTGCAATCCTCTGCTAATAGTACACTTCTTGTTAAGAATTGTTTAATTATATCTGTATTTTTGAAGCGCTGCAGCGTTTTTTATATTGCTTGTAAAACTTATTGAAGGTGATTTCCAAGCTTGTTAGTTTCATTACATAAAGTCAGAAAGAAATATGCACCAATGAGGCGTAGTATCTGCTGCAGTAAAAAATGTTTATTGTACAATCCAAAAGTAATGTACAAACAGAGTCACAGTGGAGAACGCCTGACGCGAAACGCGTCAGGCGTTCTCCACTGTGACTCTGTTTGTACATTACTTTTGGATTGTACAATAAACATTTTTTACTGCAGCAGATACTACGCCTCATTGGTGCATATTTCTTTCTGACTTTGTTTCTTTAGCGGTTGGGCTTACCGCTCTATTGCACCAGCTACCTGCTTAAGCCACTCTTGGGATACAGAACCGGCTCCTTGTCCTTTTGGTTTACACCTCCCCCCCAGGAAATACCAGTTGGTTTAGCCTTGCAACGTCACGGGTGATGCACTAAGGAAACGTCTCCACGCCGGATCTCTCTGAAGCACGCCGAGAAGGGAAACACAGACTGCACCCCCTAGGAAGGGTTTCATCGACCCATTCGAGGAGAAGTACGGAAGTGTTCCCAGGCACCCCACCAACGTAGTGGAGGGTAAGAGTTGATCTTATAACATTGTGAACTGGCATTCCCACCCGTGACTACTAGGCTCTGGGACATACTTTGACACTTTGAAGGGGATTTTACCCTTTCCATGGGACAATGGACTCTGTACCAATCTGAGTGACTTTCCATACTGACCGGGGTCCAAAAATTGATACACTGATTATTGGGACCTGAATTCCCCATTATTGTGTGCTTCTATATACGTTTAGAGCACTTGGGGATTTTTGTTCTGAACACATTCTCGCTTTGATGATTATTTGTTAGTTTCATTGCTAAGTCTGTTTTAAACATGTCTGATTCAGAGGAAACTGTTTGTTCATCATGTTCAAAAGCCAATGTGGAGCCCAATAGAACGATGTGTACCAATTGTATTGATATTGCTTTGAATAAAAGTCAATCTGTACCGATAAAGAAGCTATCACCAGACAACGAGGGGGAAGTTATGCCGCCTAACTCTCCTCACGTGTCAGTACCTGCGTCTCCCGCTCGGGAGATGCGTAGGATTGAGACACCTAATACATCTAGGCTCTTACAAATCACTTTACATGATATGGCTAATGTTATGAAAGAAGTATTATATAATATGCCCGAATTAAGGGGCAAACGTGATAGCTCTGGGTTAAGGACAGAGCGCGCTGATGACACGAAAGCCATGTCTGATACTGCGTCACAACTTGCAGAACATGAGGACGGTGAGCTTCATTCTGTCGGTGACGGTTCTGATCCGGGGAGACCGGATTCAGAAATTTTAAATTTAAGCTTGAGAACCTCTGTGTGTTACTAGGTGAGGTATTAGCGGCCCTGAATGATTGCGACACGGTGGCAATTCCAGAGAAATTGTGTAGGTTGGATAGATACTATGCGGTACCGGTGTGTACTGACGTTTTTCCTATACCAAAAAGAAATTATCAGTAAGGAGTGGGATAGACCCGGTGTGCCTTTTTCCCCTCCCCCGATATTTAGAAAAATGTTCCCTATAGACGCCACCACACGAGACTTATGGCAGACGGTCCCTAAGGTGGAGGGAGCAGTTTCTACGTTAGCCAAGCGTACCACTATCCCGGTGGAGGATAGCTGTGCTTTCTCAGATCCAATGGATAAAAAATTAGAGGGTTTGTTCAACAGGGTTTTATATTGCAGCCTCTTGCATGCATTGCGCCTGTCACGGCTGCAGCGGCATTCTGGTTTGAGTCTCTGGAAGAGGCGATTCGCACAGAGCCGTTGGATGAGGCCTTGAGCAAAGTTAGAACCCTTAAGCAAGCTAATGCGTTTGTTTCAGATGCTGTAGTACATCTAACCAAACTTACGGCTAAAAATTCCGGATTCGCCATACAGGCGCGCAGAGCGCTCTGGCTTAAATCCTGGTCAGCGGATGTAACTTCCAAGTCTAAACTACTTAACATTCCTTTCAAAGGGCAGACCTTATTCGGGCCCGGCTTGAAGGAAATTATTGCTGACATTACGGGAGGTAAGGGCCACGCCCTTCCTCAGGACAGGGCCAAACCAAAGGCCAAACAGTCTAATTTTCGTGCCTTTCGTAACTTCAAGGCAGGAGCAGCATCGACTTCCTCCGCTCCAAAACAGGAAGGAACTGCTGCTCGTTACAGACAAGGTTGGAAAGGCAACCAGTCATGGAACAAGGGCAAGCAGGCCAGAAAGCCTACTCCCGCCCCTAAGACAGCATGAAGTCAGGGCCCCCTATCCAGAGACGGATTTAGTGGGGGGCAGACTTTCTCTCTTTGCCCAGGCTTGGGCAAGAGATGTGCAGGATCCCTGGACGTTAAAGATTATATCTCGGGGATACCTTCTGGATTTCAAATCCTCTCGTCCACAAGGGAGGTTCCATCTTTCGAGGTTATCGACAAACCTAGTAAAGAGAGAGGCATTTCTACAATGTGTACAAGACCTCTTAATCATGGGGGTGATCCACTCAGTTCCGCGATCGGAACAGGGACAAGGATTTTACTCCAAATCTATTTGTGGTTCCCAAAAAAGAGGGAACCTTCAGACCAATCTTGGACTTAAAGATCTTAAAGGATTACTTTCTGTCATAATTTTTAAGCTAAACAACTAACATATTAAAGTTAATAAACATTAAGTAACACCTACTAACCTATATTTTCTCCAAAACGAAGTTTCATAACGTTCTAAAAGTTATATCTTTTATTCGCCGATGATGTCACGTTATCCTGCCCACTATTTTCAGCACTGCATGTTCAAAATACTTAAACCAATAACTTTGTGTTTAAAGCGCCATTTTGAAACCTAGGTATTGTAAACGTATTGGTACAGAGCAAAGGATACCCACGAAGTGGGTTTGGAAAACAATTAAATTTGCAGACAAGATTTCTGATATACGGTAGAGATATGTTAATGAAATGCTATTGATAAAAAGCTTATTTGGGGTAGTTAGTTAGTAACAGGCATAGAAAATATTTACTTACAGTGGCCCTTTAAACAAATTCCTAAGGGTACCATCGTTCAAGATGGAAACCATTCGAACCATCCTACCCATGATCCAAGAGGGTCAATATATGACCACGGTGGACTTAAAGGATGCTTACCTTCATATACCGATTCACAAAGATCATTATCGGTACCTGAGGTTTGCCTTTCTAGACAGGCATTACCAGTTTGTGGCTCTTCCCTTCGGGTTAGCCACGGCCCCGAGAATTTTTACAAAGGTTCTGGGCTCACTTCTGGCGGTACTAAGACCACGAGGCATAGCGGTGGCTCCGTACCTAGACGACATTCTGATACAAGCGTCAAGTTTTCAGAATGCAAAGTCTCATACAGAGATAGTTCTAGCATTTCTGAGGTCGCATGGGTGGAAAGTGAACGTGGAAAAGAGTTCTCTGTTACCACTCACACGGGTTCCTTTTCTAGGGACTCTTATAGATTCTGTAGAGATGAAGATTTACCTGACGGAGTCCAGGTTATCAAAGATTCTCAATGCTTGCCGTGTCCTTCATTCCATTCCAAGCCCATCGGTAGCTCAGTGCATGGAGGTAATCGGCTTAATGGTCGCGGCAATGGACATAGTGCCATTTGCGCGCCTGCATCTCAGACCGCTGCAACTATGCATGCTCAGTCAATGGAACGGGGATTACTCAGATCTGTCCCCTTTGCTAAATCTGGACCAGGAGACCAGAGATTCGCTTCTCTGGTGGTTGTCACCGGTTCATCTGTCCAAAGGAATGACCTTTCGCAGGCCAGATTGGACGATTGTAACAACGGATGCCAGCCTTCTAGGCTGGGGAGCAGTCTGGAATTCCCTGAAGGCTCAGGGATCGTGGACTCAGGAGGAGAAACTCCTCCCAATAAACATTCTAGAATTAAGAGCGATATTCAATGCTCTTCTAGCTTGGCCTCAGTTAGCAAAGCTGAGGTTCATCAGATTTCAGTCGGACAATATCACAACTGTGGCTTACATCAATCATCAAGGGGGAACCAGGAGTTCCCTAGCGATGTTGGAAGTCTCGAAGATAATTCGCTGGGCAGAGTCTCACTCTTGCCACCTGTCAGCGATTCACATCCCAGGCGTAGAGAACTGGGAGGCGGATTTCCTAAGTCGCCAGACTTTTCATCCGGGAGAGTGGGAACTTCACCCGGAGGTATTTGCTCAACTGATTCGTCGTTGGGGCAGACCGGATCTGGATCTCATGGCATCTCGCCAGAACGCGAAGCTTCCTTGTTACGGGTCCAGGGACCCGGGAGCGGTGCTGGTAGATGCATTAGCAGCCCCTTGGGTTTTCAACATAGCTTATGTGTTTCCACCATTTCCGTTGCTACCTCGGCTGATTGCCAGGATCAAACAGGAGAGGGCATCGGTAATTCTGATAGCGCCTGCGTGGCCACGCAGGACCTGGTATGCAGACCTAGTGGACATGTCGTCCTGTCCACCATGGTCTCTTCCTCTGAGGCAGGACCTTCTAATTCAGGGTCCTTTCAACCATCCAAACCTAATTTCTCTGAGGCTGATTGCCTGGAAATTGAACGCTTGATTCTATCAAAGCGTGGGTTTTCGGATTCGGTTATTGATACATTAATACAGGCTCGGAAACCTGTGACAAGAAAAATTTACCATAAGATATGGCGTAAATATTTATATTGGTGCGAATCCAAGAGTTACTCATGGAGTAAGGTTAGGATTCCTAGGATATTAGCTTTTCTACAAGAGGGTTTAGAAAAGGGTTTATCCGCTAGTTCGCTAAAGGGACAGATTTCAGCTCTGTCTATTCTTTTACACAAACGTCTGGCAGAGAATCCAGACGTCCAGACCTTTTGTCAGGCTTTGGCTAGAATTAAGCCTGTGTTTAAAGCTGTTGCTCCTCCGTGGAGCTTAAACTTGGTTCTTAAAGTTCTTCAGGGTGTCCAGTTTGAACCCCTTCATTCCATTGATATTAAGCTTTTATCTTGGAAAGTTTTGTTTTTGATGGCTATTTCCTCGGCTCGAAGAGTATCTGAATTATCTGCCTTACATTGTGATTCTCCTTATTTGATCTTTCATTCAGATAAGGTAGTTCTGCGTACTAAACCTGGGTTTTTACCTAAGGTTGTTTCTAACAGGAATATCAATCAAGAGATTGTTGTTCCATCATTATGTCCTAATCCTTCTTCAAAGAAGGAACGTCTTTTGCATAATCTAGACGTGGTCCGTGCTCTGAAGTTCTACTTACAGGCAACTAAAGATTTTAGACAAACTTCTTCTCTGTTTGTCGTTTACTCTGGACAGAGTAGAGGTCAAAAGGCTTCGGCTACCTCTCTCTCTTTTTGGCTTCGTAGCATAATACGTTTAGCCTATGAGACTGCTGGACAGCAGCCTCCTGAAAAAATTGCAGCTCATTCCACTAGAGCTGTGGCTTCCACCTGGGCCTTTAAGAATGAGGCCTCTGTTGAACAGATTTGCAAGACTGCAACTTGGTCTTCACTTCATACTTTTTCCAAATTTTCCAAATTTGACACTTTCGCTTCTTCGGAGGCTGGTTTTGGGAGAAAGGTTCTACAGGCAGTGGTTCCTTCTGTTTAATGTTCCTGCCTTGTCCCTCCCATCATCCGTGTACTTAGCTTTGGTATTGGTATCCCATAAGTAATGGATGACCCGTGGACTGAACACACTTAACAAGAGAAAACATAATTTATGCTTACCTGATAAATTTATTTCTCTTGTAGTGTGTTCAGTCCACGGCCCGCCCTGTCTTTTTCAGGCAGGTTCTAAATTTTAAAATTATAACTCCAGTCACCACTGCACCTTATAGTTTCTCCTTTCTCGTCTTGTTTCGGTCGAATGACTGGATATGACATGTGAGGGGAGGAGCTATATAGCAGCTCTGCTTGGGTGATCCTCTTGCAACTTCCTGTTGGGAAGGAGAATATATCCCATAAGTAATGGATGACCCGTGGACTGAACACACTACAAGAGAAATAAATTTATCAGGTAAGCATAAATTATGTTTTTTATTTCTAGAGAGAGGAATAAGTTCTAGAAAATGCTGACAGAGCCTTGTGTATATTGAGGTAAGCCTGATGCAGTGATTTAACAACGACTGGGATCATGCTTACAAAACAGGGAAATACTTATGTTAATATTCATATTGCTTAGTGACAAAACGTTTACATGATTTAATAAATAGGACGTTTTTTCTCTGAGGGAGATAAGTCTTTATTTGGGGCCTAGTTTCCACATGGCTAGTCAGATACTTCTAGGAGTATTTTCTTAAGGCCCCTCTGACATCCAGTACATGGTGGGAGGGGCCTATTTTAGCACTCTAACTGTGCAGTTTTAATACAGACTGAGACATCCAGCTTCCCTAGAAGAGTCCTCTGGCATCTGAGAACCATTTCAAAGGGGTTATTTCTGCACAAAATCGTATTTAAGGGCAGGTAGGAGCCTCAGCAGAGCTGTGGCATGGTGCTCAATTGATTTTTAACGTTTTTCAATCCGGTTTGGGGCCTAAGGGGTTAATCATCCATTTGCAAGTGGGAGCAATGCTGCTTTAGTCCCTTATTCACAATGTAAAAATTTCAAAGATTTTACTGTATTTTTTCACTGTTTTGCAGTTTAAGTGCTAGTTTTTTTCTCTTAAAGGCACAGTAACGTTTTTGTTTAATTGCTGTTTCACCTTTTATTAAAGTGTTTTCCAAGCTTGCTTGTCTCATTACTAGTCTGTTAAACATGTCTGACATAGAGGAAACTCCTTGTTCAATATGTTTGGAAGCCATTGTGGAACCCCCTCTTAGAATGTGTACCAAATGTACTGAAATTTCTATAAGCTATAAAGACCATATTATGGCGCTTAAAGATTTATCTCCAGGGGATTCTCTGACTGAAAAGAGGGAGATAATGCCATCTAACTCTCCCCATGTGTCAGAACCTATAACTCCCGCTCAAGTGATGCCAAGTACATCTAGCGCGTCTAATTCTTTTACCTTACAGGACATGGCGGCAGTTATGAATGCTACCCTCACAGAGGTATTCTCCAAACTGCCAGGGCTACAAGGAAAACGAGACAGCTCTGGGGCTAGAATTAATACAGAGCTTTCTGATCCTTTATTGCCTGTGTCCGATATACCCTCACAATGCTCAGAAGCCGAGGCAGGTGAGCTTCTATCTGTGGGTGACATTTCAGACTCAGGGAAGGCGTTACTTTAGTCTGATTCTGAGATTACAGCGTTTAAATTTAAGCTTGAACACCTCCGCTTATTGCTTAGGGAGGTTTTAGCGACTCTGGATGACTGTGACCCCATTGTGGTTCCAGAGAAATTGTGTAAAATGGACAAATACTTTGCAGTGCCTGTTTACACCGATGTTTTTCCAGTCCCTAAAAGGTTTTCGGAAATTATTACTAAGGAATGGGATAGACCAGGTGTGCCGTTCTCTCCCCCTCCTGCTTGATGCCACCATACGGGACTCGTGAGACGGTTCCTAAGGTGGAGGGAGCAGTCTCCACCCTAGCTAAGCGTACAACTATCCCCGTCGAGGACAGTTGTGCTTTCCTAGATCCTATGGATAAAAAATTGGAGGGTCTCCTTAAGAACATTTTTATACATCAAGGTTTTATTCTCCAGCCTCTTGCATGCATTGCCCCAGTTACTGCTGCAGCGGCTTTTTGGGATATTCTAGACAGGATTAAAGCTCTTAAGTTAGCTAACTCCTTTATTTCTGACGCCATTTTTCATTTAGCCAAGCTAACAGCTAAGAATTCAGGTTTTGCCATTTTGGCACGTAGGGTGCTATGGCTTAAGTCCTGGTCAGCAGACGTTACTTCAAAGTCTAAGCTTCTTAACATCCCCTTCAAGGGACAGACCCTATTCGGGCCTGGTCTGAAGGAGATCATTTCTGATATTACTGGAGGAAAAGGTCACGCCCTTCCTCAAGATAGGTCCAATAAGTTAAGGACCAAACAGAATAATTTTCGTTCCTTTCGAAACTTCAAGAGTGGCGCAGCTTTAGTTTCCTCTAATGCAAAACAAGAGGGAAATTTCGCCCAGTCCAAACCAGTCTGGAGACCTAACCAGGCTTGGAACAAGGGGAAGCAGGCCAAGAAACCTGCTACTGCCTCTAAGACAGCATGAAGGAGTAGCCCCCGATCCGGGACCGGATCTAGTGGGGGGCAGACTCTCTCTCTTCGCCCAGGCTTGGGCAAGAGATGTCCAGGATCCCTGGGCATTAGATTGTTTCCCAGGGATATCTTCTGGACTTCAAAGCTTCATCTCCAAAGGGGAGATTTCATCTCTCACAATTATCTGTAAACCGGATAAAGAGAGAGGCATTCTTACGTTGTGTTCAAGACCTACTGGTTATGGGAGTTATCCAACCAGTTCCAAGGGAGGAACAGGGGCAGGGCTTCTATTCAAATCTGTTTATAGTTCCCAAAAAAGAGGGAACTTTCAGACCAATCTTGGATCTCAAGATCCTAAACAAATTTCTCAGGGTCCCATCCTTCAAGATGGAGACTATCCGAACCATCCTCCCTATGATCCAGGAGGGTCAATATATGACTACCGTGGACTTAAAGGATGCTTATCTCCACATTCCGATTTACAGAGATCATCATCAGTTCCTCAGGTTCGCCTTCCTAGACAGGCATTACCAGTTTGTGGCTCTTCCCTTCGGGTTAGCCACGGCACCAAGAATCTTTACGAAGGTTCTAGGGTCCCTACTGGCGGTTCTAAAGCCACGGGGCATAGCGGTGGCTCCTTACCTAGACGACATTCTGATACAGGCGTCGACTTTTCAAATCGCCAAGTCCCATACGGACATTGTTCTGGCCTTTCTGAGGTCTCACGGGTGGAAGGTGAACAAAGAAAAGAGTTCTCTCTCCCCTCTCACAAGTTCTAGGAACACTGATAGATTCAGTAGAAATGAAATTTTTTCTGACAGAGGTCAGGTTATCAAAGCTTCTAACTTCCTGCCGTGCTCTTCATTCCACTTCTCGGCCGTCAGTGGCTCAGTGTATGGAAGTAATCGGCCTAATGGTAGCGGCAATGGACATAGTTCCGTTTGCCCGCCTATATCTCAGACCACTGCAACTTTGCATGCTCAATCAGTGGAATGGGGATTACACAGATTTGTCCCCTCTGCTAAATCTGGATCAAGAGACCAGGGATTCTCTTCTCTGGTGGTTCTCTCGGGTCCATCTGTCCAGGGGAATGATTTTCCGCAGGCCAGAGTGGACTATAGTCACGACAGATGCCAGCCTTCTGGGCTGGGGCGCAGTCTGGAACTCCCTGAAGGCTCAGGGTTCGTGGACTCAGGAGGAAGCCCTCCTTCCGATAAACATTCTGGAACTAAGAGCGATATTCAATGCTCTTCAGGCTTGGCCTCAGCTAGCTGCGGTCAGGTTCATCAGATTTCAGTCGGACAATATCACGACTGTAGCCTATATCAACCATCAGGGGGGAAAAGAAGCCCTCTGGCAATGTTGGAGGTTTCAAAGATAATTCTATGGGCAGAGGTTCACTCTTGCCATCTCTCAGCTATCCATATCCCAGGAGTAGAGAACTGGGAGGCAGATTTTCTAAGTCGGCAGACTTTTCATCCGGGGGAGTGGGAGCTCCATCCGGAGGTATTTGCCCAGCTGATTCAACTATGGGGCAAACCAGAAGTGGATCTGATGGCGTCTCGTCAGAACGCCAAACTTCCCTGTTACGGGTCCAGGTCAAGGGATCCCCAGGCAGCACTGATAGATGCTCTAGCAGTGCCCTGGTCTTTCAGCCTGGCTTATGCGTTCCCACTATTTCCTCTCCTCCCTCGTCTATTTGCCAAGATCAAGCAGGAGAGAGCTTCTGTAATTTTGATAGCACCTGCGTGGCCACGCAGGACTTGGTATGCAGATCTGGTGGACATGTCATCCCTTCCACCATGGACTCTGCCGTTGAGGCAGGACCTTCTACTCCAAGGTCCATTCAAACATCCAAATCTAATTTCTCTGCGGCTGACTGCTTAGAGATTGAACGCTTGATTTTATCAAAACGTGGATTCTCCGAATCGGTCATTGATACCTTAATTCAGGCTCGAAAGCCTGTCACCAGGAAAATCTATCATAAGATATGGTGTAAATATCCTCATTAGTGTGAATCCAAGGGTTACTCATGGAGTAAAGTCAGGATTCCTAGGATATTATCCTTTCTCCAAGAAGGATTGGAGAAGGGATTGTCAGCTAGTTCCTTAAAGGGACAGATTTCTGCTCTGTCTATTCTTCTGCACAAGCATCTGGCAGATGTTCCAGACGTTCAGGCGTTTTGTCAGGCTTTAGTTAGAATCAAGCCTGTGTTTAAACCTGTTGCTCCGCCATGGAGTTTAAATTTAGTTCTTAAAGTTCTTCAAGGGGTTCAGTTTGAACCTCTGCATTCCATAGATATCAAGCTTTTATCTTGGAAAGTTCTGTTTTTGGTAGTTATCTCTTCGGCTCGAAGAGTTTCAGAGTTATCTGCCTTGCAGTGTGATTCCCCTTATCTGATATTCCATACAGATAAGGTAGTGTTGCGTACGAAACCTGGATTTCTTCCTAAGGTGGTATCTAATAAGAATATCAATCAGGAGATTGTAGTTCCGTCACTGTGTCCTAATCCTTCTTCAAAGAAGGAACGTCTATTACACAATCTTTACGTGGTTAGTGCTTTAAAGTTTTATTTACAAGCTACTAAGGATTTTCGTCAAACATCTGCATTGTTTGTTGTCTACTCTGGACAGAGGAGAGGCCAAAAGGCTTCGGCATCTTCTCTTTCTTTTTGGCTGAGAAGCATAATCCGTTTAGCTCATGAGACTGCTGGCCAGCAGCCTCCTGAAAGAATTACAGCTCATTCCACTAGAGCGGTGGCCTCCACATGGGCTTTTAAAAATGAGGCCTCTGTTGAACAGATTTGTAAAGCGGCGACTTGGTCTTCGCTTCATACTTTTTCTAAATTCTACAAATTTGATACTTTTGCTTCCTCGGAGGCTATTTTTGGGAGAAAGTTTTTACAGGCAGTGGTACCTTCCATTTAAGTTCCTGCCTTGTCCCTCCCTTCATCCGTGTCCTAAAGCTTTGGTATCCCACAAGTAATGGATGAACCCGTGGACTGGATACACCTTGCAAGAGAAAACAAAATTTATGCTTACCTGATAAATTTCTTTCTCTTGTGGTGTATCCAGTCCACGGCCCGCCCTGTCACTTTAAGGCAGGTGTTTTTTTATTTTTAAACTACAGTCACCACTGCACCCTATAGTTTCTCCTTTTTCTTGCTTGTCTTCAGTCGAATGACTGGGGGTGGCAGTTAGGGGAGGAGCTATATAGACAGCTCTGCTGTGGGTGTCCTCTTGCAACTTCCTGTTGGGAAGGAGAATATCCCACAAGTAATGGATGAACCCGTGGACTGGATACACCACAAGAGAAATACATTTATCAGGTAAGCATAAATTTTGTTTTTTACCTGGGTAGGTAGTGTGCCTGTGGAGAACCATATGACAGTAGCTAGGTTTGCACAGTGTATAACATTGTTTAAATTATTCTTGCAAAATTGGCACCATACAGTATTCCAGACCGGAGCCTGCTCCTCAACAAAGGATACCAAGAGTTAAATTGGTCATTTTGTGGTTTTAAAATTGTAGATGAAAGAAACATTATGGGTTTAATGATCCTTTTTAATAGGACAGTACACTGTAAAATTAGTTTTTTCCTTAATGTGTTTTCAATGACTTGTTATACCAGTTGCAGAGTATAAAATGTATGGGAAATTTCTTCTTTAGTTTTTTTTTGTATATGAAATAGCTGGTTTTGTCCTTTGAAACCACCACCCATCAAAATGGGTTGTGCTTGCCGAGAAATCTGATCTCTTTATTTTATCATTTTATGTGCACAGATATGCTTCTTTATGTTATCTTTGTCTGTATACTAAAGCTCAATATTTAGAGAGAATGACTGAAAATTAACAATGTGTTGCTTATCTCTCCTAACCCCCCACTGGGAGTATACATTTTTCTGCTGGCTGTGTTTACAGAGCTTGTCAATAGCCTATACTTAAGTATATAAGCTTTCAGTATAGGTGTGGCTACCGCAGGCAAAATCAGCTTTTTAAAATGCTGGAACAAAGGTAATGGGGCTACTTGTAATCAATGTAATACATTGTAGCAGGTAAAATGGATCATTGGGAACACATTAAAGGGGAGTAAAACATTTCTGTCTTTTTAAAAATGTAACTTAGGTTCCGTAGTTTTGACTCCTCATTTTGAGAATTTTCCAATTGCTTTACCAGCATAGTCAGTTTGGTGTTTACAGCCCTCTGTCAGTTACCAATGCCAGCGATGACGGCGGCACACGAGAGCCTGTTATAATACAGTGTCATGTAATTGTGTGTTGTCCTGACGAGCGCTGATGTCAGGGAACAAATGATTATATCACATAGTACAGTGTCTTGTCGTATGTAGTCTGCAGAGCGCTGATGTCAGGGAACAAATGATTAGATCACATAGTACAGTGTCTTGTCGTATGTAGTCTGCAGAGCGCTGATGTCAGGGAACAAATAATTATATCACATAGTACAGTGTCTTGTCGTATGTAGTCTGCAGAGCTCTGATATCAGGGAACAAATGATTATATCACACAGTACAGTGTCTTGTCGTATGTAGTCTGCAGAGCGCTGATGTCAGGGAACAAATGATTATATCACATAGTACAGTGTCTTGTCGTATGTAGTCTGCAGAGCTCTGATATCAGGGAACAAATGATTATATCACACAGTACAGTGTCTTGTCGTATGTAGTCTGCAGAGCGCTGATGTCAGGGAACAAATGATTATATCACATAGTACAGTGTCTTGTCGTATGTAGTCTGCAGAGCTCTGATATCAGGGAACAAATGATTATATCACACAGTACAGTGTCTTGTCCTATGTAGTCTGCAGAGCGCTGATGTCAGGGAACAAATGATTAGATCACACAGTACAGTGTCTTGTTGTATGTAGTCTGCAGAGCGCTGATGTCAGGGAACAAATGATTAGATCACACAGTACAGTGTCTTGTTGTATGTAGTCTGCAGAGCGCTGATGTCAGGGAACAAATGATATCACATAGTACAGTGTCTTGTCCTATGTAGTCTGCAGAGCGCTGATGTCGGGGAACAAATGATATCACATAGTACAGTGTCTTGTTGTATGTAGTCTGCAGAGCGCTGATGTCAGGGAACAAATGATATCACATAGTACAGTGTCTTGTTGTATGTAGTCTGCAGAGCGCTGATGTCAGGGAACAAATGATATCACATAGTACAGTGTCTTGTTGTATGTAGTCTGCAGAGCGCTGATGTCAGGGAACAAATGATATCACATAGTACAGTGTCTTGTTGTATGTAGTCTGCAGAGCGCTGATGTCGGGGAACAAATGATTATATCACATAGTACAGTGTCTTGTCCTATGTAGTCTGCAGAGCGCTGATGTCGGGGAACAAATGATATCACATAGTACAGTGTCTTGTTGTATGTAGTCTGCAGAGCGCTGATGTCGAGGAACAAATGATATCACATAGTACAGTGTCTTGTTGTATGTAGTCTGCAGAGCGCTGATGTCAGGTAACAAATGATATCACATAGTACAGTGTCATGTTGTATGTAGTCTGCAGAGCGCTGATGTCAGGGAACAAATGATATCACATAGTACAGTGTCTTGTTGTATGTAGTCTGCAGAGCGCTGATGTCGAGGAACAAATGATATCACATAGTACAGTGTCTTGTTGTATGTAGTCTGCAGAGCGCTGATGTCAGGGAACAAATGATATCACATAGTACAGTGTTTTGTATGTAGTCTGCAGAGCGCTGATGTCAGGGAACAAATGATATCACATAGTACAGTGTCTTGTCGTATGCAGTCTGCAGAGCGCTGATGTCGGGGAACAAATGATATCACATAGTACAGTGTCTTGTCGTATGCAGTCTGCAGAGCGCTGATGTCGGGGAACAAATGATATCACATAGTACAGTGTCTTGTTGTATGTACAATGTTATAGATGTATATCTTGCAGCGCCAAGATGTCAACCATACAAGCTGTGCTCTTGTTGCGGAATCTCCCAACCAGATCCCAAAATGTCAATATATAAAAAGTGCTTAGTGAGTACAGCGCTACAAAATCCTAGAAAGAAGGATTTGTGGCTAAAGATGGTGTCCACGATTGGTATAAATATAAGTGACGAGTTGATAGTATTGCAAATATCCTATAGGTCTAAGTGCATGAGTATTATAATATATACGAACAATAATAACTTATAATGGATCAGATGCTCCTATATGTTAAGTTAAAAACCATTTATTTTGCTAATAATATTTTACTAATAACATTTGATTTAACATATATAGTTAAAAATCCTTGACAATATGTGTGTGCATAAAATACATAAAAGTCCTTTAAAACACAGTTCTATGACAGGATATAAAAACAAATCTATGGTACCAATAAGTGCACATAAAAATAGGGAGGTTCCAGAATACAGTCTTAAAACTGAAGAATGGTCATGAGATCCTATGTTATATCGACTTGGTAGAGTGTCCCAATGAAAAATATAAGATATAAGGTTGTGTGAAAAAATGTGAAAAAATTAAAAATTCAAAATTAAAAATATATAAAAAAATTATCGAAATATCAAAAATATAAAAATATATAAAAATATAAAATTTGTGATATCACAACTGTGAAAAAATATGTGAAGTGTTTCCAAAAAAATGCCTTGGTGATAGTCAAATATATCCTTAAAAATAGTGATATATATAATATAGTGTAACAAATAATCCCAAAAAGGTGTAACAAATGTTCCCAAAAGGTACTGATAACTCCAAATGCAAATGGTATTGAGAAGTCTATTGAGACTTAAATGTGTCCAAAGTATATATCCAAACAGGTGTAGTTATATTGTGTAGGTCCTCTTCTTGAGGTGTGTATTAAAACTTCATTATAACATCTTGAACCTAAAAAATAACGAGAAAAACGGACATAGTGCAATAAAGCTACTAAAGAATAATTGTAGAGAAAATGGTTTTTAACGTAACATATAGGAGCATCTGATCCATTATAAGTTATTATTGTTCGTATATATTATAATACTCATGCACTTAGACCTATAGGCTATTTGCAATACTATCAACTCGTCACTTATATTTATACCAATCGTGGACACCATCTTTAGCCACAAATCCTTCTTTCTAGGATTTTGTAGCGCTGTACTCACTAAGCACTTTTTATATATTGTCTTGTTGTATGTAGTCTGCAGAGCGCTGATGTCAGGGAACAAATGATATCACATAGTACAGTGTCATGTTGTATGTAGTCTGCAGAGCGCTGATGTCGGGGAACAAATGATATCACATAGTACAGTGTCTTGTCGTATGTAGTCTGCAGAGCGCTGATGTCAGGGAACAAATGATTATATCACACAGTACAGTGTCTTGTCCTATGTAGTCTGCAGAGCGCTGATGTCAGGGAACAAATGATTAGATCACATAGTACAGTGTCTTGTCCTATGTAGTCTGCAGAGCGCTGATGTCAGGGAACAAATGATTATATCACATAGTACAGTGTCTTGTCGTATGTAGTCTGCAGAGCGCTGATGTCAGGGAACAAATGATATCACATAGTACAGTGTCATGTTGTATGTAGTCTGCAGAACGCTGATGTCAGGGAACAAATGATTAGATCACATAGTACAGTGTCTTGTCGTATGTAGTCTGCAGAGCGCTGATATCAGGGAACAAATGATTAGATCACATAGTACAGTGTCTTGTCCTATGTAGTCTGCAGAGCGCTGATGTCAGGGAACAAATGATTATATCACACAGTACAGTGTCTTGTTGTATGTAGTCTGCAGAGCGCTGATGTCAGGGAACAAATGATATCACATAGTACAGTGTCATGTTGTATGTAGTCTGCAGAGTGCTGATGTCAGGGAACAAATGATTAGATCACATAGTACAGTGTCTTGTCCTATGTAGTCTGCAGAGCGCTGATGTCAGGGAACAAATGATTATATCACATAGTACAGTGTCTTGTTGTATGTAGTCTGCAGAACGCTGATGTCAGGGAACAAATGATTATATCACACAGTACAGTGTCTTGTCGTATGTAGTCTGCAGAGCGCTGATATCAGGGAACAAATGATTATATCACACAGTACAGTGTCTTGTCCTATGTAGTCTGCAGAGCGCTGATGTCAGGGAACAAATGATTATATCACACAGTACAGTGTTTTGTTGTATGTAGTCTGCAGAACGCTGATGTCAGGGAACAAATGATTATATCACATAGTACAGTGTCTTGTCATATGTAGTCTGCAGAGCGCTGATGTCAGGGAACAAATGATTATATCACACAGTACAGTGTCTTGTCGTATGTAGTCTGCAGAGTGCTGATATCAGGGAACAAATGATTATATCAAACAGTACAGTGTCTTGTCCTATGTAGTCTGCAGAGCGCTGATATCAGGGAACAAATGATTATATCACACAGTACAGTGTCTTGTCATATGTAGTCTGCAGAGCTCTGATGTCAGGGAACAAATGATTATATCACATAGTACAGTGTCTTGTCGTATGTAGTCTGCAGAGCGCTGATGTCAGGGAACAAATGATTATATCACATAGTACAGTGTCTTGTCGTATGCAGTCTGCAGAGCGCTGATGTCAGGGAACAAATGATTAGATCACATAGTACAGTGTCTTGTCGTATGCAGTCTGCAGAGCGCTGATGTCAGGGAACAAATGATTATATCACATAGTACAGTGTCTTGTCGTATGTAGTCTGCGGAGCGCTGATGTCAGGGAACAAATGATTATATCAGAGTTGCTTCAGCCTCTTTATGTTTCAGGGCGGATACCGACTGCTGGTTTTGTCTAAGGAAAAAGGTATTTAGAAGTAGACTTGCAATAAAATTTTCACAAATGCGAATCACTAACGTCAGCTTAGTACAGTGTGTGAGATAGTGTCTCAGATATGAAATATTGGCAGCTAATTGCGGTGTTCTTATCTAGACACAAAGTGAATAAAATGTATAAAAAAGCTCAGTAGTGTGACACAAGGCCAGACAGAATGTACAAAGCAGCTATATTGCTTTCACTTTTGTAATAGTTTGTTCCGCCCTCTTGGCTGCAAACTGTCAATCTGATGGCACATGACGTCATCAGATCTCATGTCATACCCTTCCTCTCTCCTTGTCATTGGCTATATGCTGACTGGTGTAGGGGGCGTTATATACAAGGTGTGCAGATGTTACATAATGTGAGTGTGTGCAATGTGCTCACTCTTAAAGAGACAATCCATGTGTTTATTTGCTGTAAAAGACTGAATGCTTCTCCCCCGTACCACAGATACACAAACCTCACAAGGTGATATTTGACCTGTCAGACGTGAACACCGTGGCCAGTGCTGCAGAGCAGATTCTACATCTTGTGGGGAGAGTGGACATTCTCATCAATAATGCTGGGATAAGTTACCGTGGTACCATACTGGATACAAACGTCAGCGTGGACAGGATGGTCATGGATACAAACTATTTTGGTCCGGTGGCTTTGACTAAAGGTGAATAAAATAAGTGAGATATTGGCCCCTGGTGAACCTTGCAGACGGTCGGCCCCTACACAAACTACAGATGCACAGCAATGCTTCCCTTTTCCCCTTTTCCTTGTATTGTATTGAAATAAATAGATTCTCGCTGGTTCTAGTGACTCCAACGCCCTTTAGACATTCCACATATAGGGCAGCCCTGGGGCTTGTAAACCAATAATAGAAACGTATATTTTAGTATTGCACAGTACAGGGATATGCATGGGAGCATTTTTACAATATACTTCTAGTAAAGGTTAGTGTTTTTAGTGGCATATGCACATATGCTGTGAGGGCCGTGCACCAGTATTCAAGCTCAGAGAGTCAGCAGTGGCTTGTTTGACACAAATTAATCTTTACAAACACAATACGCGCCAGCTTGAATACTGGTGCACGGCCCTCACAGCATATGTGTGTATGCCACAGAAATACAGTAATAACCTTTACTAGAAGCATAGTGCAGGCACACTTGTACTTTGACCTTTCTATCCCTTTTAACCTCTTGCTTGTTGAACTTCTATGTCTCTTTCAGCTGTACACAAGGATGTCCTGCTCATTTGCAACTTTTTTATATATTTTATGATTTTATAGAATTTTAAACAAATAGAGTGAAACACGGAATGAACAAACACACAGAGTGAGACACGGAATGAACAAACAGGCACAGAGAGTGAGACACGGAATGAACAAACAGGCACAGAGAGTGAGACACGGAATGAACAAACAGGCACAGAGAGTGAGACTCGGAATGAACAAACAGGCACAGAGAGTGAGACTAGGAATGAACACGCACAGAATGAGACTAGGAATGAACACACACAGAATGAGACTAGGAATGAACACACACAGAATGAGACTAGGAATGAACACACACAGAATGAGACTAGGAATGAACACACACACACACAGTGAGACTAGGAATGCACACACACACACACACAGTGAGACTAGGAATGCACACACACACACAGTGAGACTAGGAATGCACACACACACACACACAGTGAGACTAGGAATGAACACACACACACAGTGAGACTAGGAATGAACACACACACAGTGAGACTAGGAATGAACACACACACAGTGAGACTAGGAATGAACACACACACAGTGAGACTAGGAATGAACACACACACAATGAGACTAGGAATGAACACACACACACACAGTGAGACTAGGAATGAACACACACACACAGTGAGACTAGGAATGAACACACACACACAGTGAGACTAGGAATGAACACACACACACACACACACACAGTGAGACTAGGAATGAACACACACACACACACAGTGAGACTAGGAATGAACACACACACACACAGTGAGACTAGGAATGAACACACACAGTGAGACTAGGAATGAACACACACACACACAGTGAGACTAGGAATGAACACACACACACACAGTGAGACTAGGAATGAACACACATACACAGTGAGACTAGGAATGAACACACACACACACACAGTGAGACTAGGAATGAACACACACACACAGTGAGACTAGGAATGAACACACACACACACAGTGAGACTAGGAATGAACACACACACACACAGTGAGACTAGGAATGAACACACACACACACAGTGAGACAAGAAATGAACACACACACACACAGTGAGACTAGGAATGAACACACACACACACACAGTGAGACTAGGAATGAACACACGCGCACACAGTGAGACTAGGAATGAACACACACACACACAGTGAGACTAGGAATGAACACACACACACACAGTGAGACTAGGAATGAACACACACACACAGTGAGACTAGGAATGAACACACACACAATGAGACTAGGAATGAACGAACACACACACAATGAGACTAGGAATGAACGAACACACACACAATGAGACTAGGAATGAACGAACACACACACAATGAGACTAGGAATGAACACACACACACACAGTGAGACTAGGAATGAACACACACAGTGAGACTAGGAATGAACACACACAGTGAGACTAGTAATGAACACACACACACAGTGAGACTAGGAATGAACACACGCGCACACAGTGAGACTAGGAATGAACACACGCGCACACAGTGAGACTAGGAATGAACACACGCGCACACAGTGAGACTAGGAATGAACACACGCGCACACAGTGAGACTTGGAATGAGCACGCGCACACAGTGAGACTAGGAATGAACACACATACACAGTGAGACTAGGAATGAACACACGCGCACACAGTGAGACTAGGAATGAACACACGCGCACACAGTGAGACTAGGAATGAACACACGCGCACACAGTGAGACTAGGAATGAACACACGCGCACACAGTGAGACTAGGAATGAACACACGCGCACACAGTGAGACTTGGAATGAGCACGCGCACACAGTGAGACTAGGAATGAACACAAGCACACACAGTGAGACTAGGAATGAACACACGCACACACAGTGAGACTAGGAATTAACATTATCACTGTGCAGCTCATATTGAATCTACCTAATAGAGCGACCCATCTGCTGTTTTGCAGCTATTTTTAATTAATGTCTGAGATTTTCTGTTTCCTTGGAATGATTTGTGTGTTTCTCTCATTTCAAGCTCTTCTCCCATCTATGATCAAGAACAGACGTGGGCATATTGTGGCCATCAGCAGCGTGCAGGGGAAGATTAGTATACCTTTCCGATCAGCCTGTAAGTACACAGCCCGCTCTTTTACCCTGGGCCATTATCCTACACAGCTCTATTGTCGCACATCCCCAAGGAAACCCACTTGGACATTCTAAGGCACATTCACAATGTTCTGATTCTCCAAGGTGGACCAAAATTGTTTTTGTCTGTAGGTGCTCTAGAAGATCTCAAAAACCCATACTAATGCTTGTTACCATACTGTTATATCACATTTATAGAGAAATTATTACTTCTTAATTCTGTTAAATCTATTATCCAGATGCTGCTTCTAAACATGCTACGCAAGCTTTCTTTGATTGCCTCAGAGCAGAGATGGAACCACATGACATTGACGTCACAGTAGTGAGTCCAGGCTATATCCAGACAAACCTTTCTGTGAACGCTGTAACTGGTGATGGGTCCAAATATGGAGGTATGTATCCATTAGCCAGAACATTCAGAAGCTGAGAACCTGGCCTTATTTATTGTTTAGTCATATGTATCAGTAGAAATTATAACTGTGCTTTTCTATTCAGTATAATCTTTTTGTACCGTCGTTCTCTCAAATTCTAACATAACACCACATGATACTAGAAGTATTAATACAAGTCTTAGACTTTTGTCATTCCACAGTTCCAAAACTTCTGTTAAGAAACGACAATAGTACAGCTCTGAACTGCGCTATCTCTAGGCCAGAGCAACTTGTATTCTGGTCTTCTGAAATCCAAAAGTTCACTATACAAAACCGTTACAACCATGAATCATTAAAATAACTATACAAATTGTTACAACCATGAATCATTACAATAACTATACAAACCGTTACAACCATGAATCATTACATTAGCTATACAAACCGTTACAGCCATGAATCATTACAATAACTATACAAATTGTTACAACCATGAATCATTACAATAACTATACAAACCGTTACAACCATGAATCATTACATTAGCTATACAAACCGTTACAGCCATGAATCATTACAATAACTATACAAATTGTTACAACCATGAATCATTACAATAACTATACAAACCGTTACAACCATGAATCATTACAATAACTATACAAACCGTTACAACCATGAATCATTACATTAGCTATACAAACCGTTACAGCCATGAATCATTACAATAACTATACAAATTGTTACAACCATGAATCATTACAATAACTATACAAACCGTTACAACCATGAATCATTACATTAGCTATACAAACCGTTACAGCCATGAATCATTACAATAACTATACAAATTGTTACAACCATGAATCATTACAATAACTATACAAAACCGTTACAACCATGAATCATTACAATAACTATACAAACCGTTACAACCATGAATCATTACATTAGCTATACAAACCGTTACAGCCATGAATCATTACAATAACTATACAAATTGTTACAACCATGAATCATTGCAATAACTATACAAAACCGTTACAACCATGAATCATTACAATAACTATACAAACCGTTACAACCATGAATCATTACATTAGCTATACAAACCGTTACAGCCATGAATCATCACAATAATACAAACCACTACAGCTATGAATCATTACAATAATAATACAAACAGCTACAGCCATGAATTCATTTCTAAATGATTCATAAACACGTCGACCACATAGAAACACTTACCTAAGTGATAGTCAAGTCAAAATTAAACTTTCATTATTCAGATAGGGCATGCAATTTTAAACAACTTTCCAATTTACTTTTATAATCAAATTTGCTTTGTTTTCTTAATATTCTTTTTTGAAAGCTTAAGTTAGGTAGGCTCATATGCTAATTTCTAAGTCCTTGAAGGCCGCCTTTTATCTGAATGCATTTTGACAGATTTTCACAGCTAGACAGTGCTTGTTCATGTGTGTCATATAGATAACATTGTGCTTACTCCCATGGAGTTATCTATTAATCAACACTGATTGGCTAAAATGTAAATCTGTAAAAAGAACTGAAATAAGGGGGCAGTCTGCAGAGGCTTAGATACAAGGTAATCACAGAGGTAAAAAGTATATTAATATAACTGAGATAAGGGGCAGTCTGCAGAGGCTTAGATACAAGGTAATCACAGAGGTAAAAAGTATATTAATATAAATGAGATAAGGAACAGTCTGCAGAGGCTTAGATACAAGGTAATCACAGAGGTAAAAAGTATATTAATATAACTGAGATAAGGAGCAGTCTGCAGAGGCTTAGATACAAGGTAATTACAGAGGTAAAAAGTATATTAATATAACTGAGATAAGGATAAGTCTGCAGAGGCTTAGATACAAGGTAATCACAGAGGTAAAAAGTATATTAATATAAATGAGATAAGGGGCAGTCTGCAGAGGCTTAGATACAAGGTAATCACAGAGGTAAAAAGTATATTATAACTGAGATAAGGGGCAGTCTGCAGAGGCTTAGATACAAGGTAATCACAGAGGTAAAAAGTATATTATAATTAAGATAAGGGGCAGTCTGCAGAGGCTTAGATACAAGGTAGTCACAGAGGTAAAAAGTATATTAATATAACAGTATTGGTTATGCAAAACTGGGGAATGGGTAATAAAGGAATTTTCTATCTTTTTATACAATAAAAATTCTGGAGTAGACTGTCCCATTAAAGGTTCCAATTGCCGGGAACTTCTGGTGCCAATATGGCTTCCTCCAGTCGCAGATCAAAGAAGTGAGACGTTCAATTGCCAATCTGTGACTAGTCTCGTCAGTGCGGCCCATTTATAAAGTTTTAAATTGGGGAGACCCAACCCCCCACTCAGGTAGGGTAGTTGTAGTTTGTCAGATGCTATACGGGGTTTCCTCCATTTCCATATAAAAGCATTTATAGCTCTGGATATTAGTGCCAGATCTTTCTTGGTTATAAGATAAGGAAGTGCAAGCAGCAGGTACATTATTTTGGGCAGAATGGACATTTTAACTAGATTAATCTGGCCCATCAGGCCTAGAGGAAGGTTCACCCAGTTCTTCAATATGGTGGATAGATTAATGCATTGTCTGGAGACGTTCAATTCATATATCTTTTGTGGGTTCCTATGTAGTCGAATACCCAGGTATGTGAGTGATTCCTGAGCCACCACGAAGGGATATCTATGGGTGGAGTGTTGGTGCTTGTTCAGCCACAGTATTTCAGATTTGGAGGTATTGATTTTGTAGCCTGAGAAGCTACCAAATTCTGTTATCTGTAATATACGTGGGATGTGTAACGATGGTGTGTCAACAAAGAGTAGCATGTCATCCGCATATAAGGCTAATAGACAGAATTTTCCAGGCATCACCATCCAAGGGATCCCTCTCCTAAGTTCAGATGCTAGTGGTTCTGGGGCGAGATCAAAAAGTAGGGGTGATAGTGGGCAGCCCTGTTGGGTACCCCTTTGTAGGGTGAAGTCGGGGGAGAATAGTCCATTTACCAGAATACGAGCTGTAGGATTTGTGTATATTTTATTAAATAACTCTAAGAATGGGCCCTGGAATTTGAAACGTTGCATTGTGTGCAGATGATGTGGCCACTCAACACAAAACCTGTTTGATCTGTGTGTAATAAGTTTAGGAGTATGATTGATTTTTTTTTTTTTTTTAAAGCGGTTTCCCAGAATTTTTATTAGGATTTTATAGTCCGTGTTTAGTAGGGAGATGGGGCGATAGGATTCCGGTAGGGTATGGTTTTTGCCTGGTGTGGGGATGAGGGTTATGTGGGCAGAGGAGAAGTTTTGTAAAGGGTGTTACGGTGTCTTGGAAATAAGCATTATAAGGTTTAGCTAAGGTGGGGGAGATCCACCCGGGCCTGGTGCCTTTTCACATGATATGGATTTAAGGGTGAGGGATATTTCGTTGGTGGCGATGGGGGGCGTTCAAACTATCCAGCTGATCCCGTGTCATTTGGGGCAGCTCAAGAGACTGCCAAAAGGCCGGCTGAGTGTCTATAGAGCTGAGGGGCTGCTTGGTGTATAATTGCGTGTAGTATTGTGCAAAACAGCATGCCACCTCCGAAGGAGATGTGAGTGTCCTACCCTGGGATCTGATTGCGGCTACATTTGTTTTTGCTGTATGAAATTTTGTAAGGGATGCTAGCAGCCTACCCGTTCTACTGCCGTATCTATAGTACTTCCTTGACGTTTTTATGAGGCCAGATGCAGCCTGTTGCTTGAGGAATGCCTCCAGATCTTCCTTAGCTGCAATATATAAATCTAAGGTTGCGTCTGTTTTCTTCTGTTATGTGTGATCAGTCCACGGGTCATCATTACTTCTGGGATATAACTCCTCCCCAACAGGAAATGCAAGAGGATTCACCCAGCAGAGCTGCATATAGCTCCTCCCCTCTACGTCAGTCCCAGTCATTCTCTTGCACCCAACGACTAGATAGGATGTGTGAGAGGACTATGGTGATTATACTTAGTTTTTATGACTTCAATCAAAAGTTTGTTATTTTACAATAGCACCGGAGCGTGTTATTACTTCTCTGGCAGAGTTTGAGGAAGAATCTACCAGAGTTTTTTACTATGATTTTAACCGGAGTAGTTAAGATCATATTGCTGTTCTCGGCCATCTGAGGGAGGTAAAAGCTTCAGATCAGGGGACAGCGGGCAGATGAATCTGCATTGAGGTATGTAGCAGTTTTTATTTTCTGAATGGAATTGATGAGAAAATCCTGCCATACCGTTATAATGACATGTATGTATACATTTCAGTATTCTGGGGATGGTATTTCACCGGAACTACTCTGTTAAAAGTCACTAATCCTTTTAATAAGTATTTATCATGTTAAACGTTTTTGCTGGAATGTAGAATCGTTTACATTTCTGAGGTACTGAGTGAATAAATATTTGGGCATTATTTTCCACTTGGCAGTTGTTTGCTTTTAATTGTGACAGTTTCGTTTCTCTTCACTGCTGTGTGTGAGAGGGAGGGGCCGTTTTTGGCGCTCTTTGCTACGCATCAAAAATTTCCAGTCAGCTACTCTTATATTCCCTGCATGATCCGGTTCATCTCTGACAGATCTCAGGGGTCTTCAAACTTCTTTGGAGGGAGGTAGATTCTCTCAGCAGAGCTGTGAGAATTTTATATTGACTGTGAATAAAAACGTTGCTCTGTAATTTTTTATGTCAAATTTAATTATTGTTATTTTACTAATGGGAACAAACCTTTACTAAAAGTTGTGTTGTTTTAAAGTTTGATGCTATAACTGTTTTTCAGTTCATTATTTCAACTGTCATTTAATCGTTTAGTACCTCTTTGAGGCACAGTACGTTTTTGCTAAAAAAGATTATAACCAAGTTGCAAGTTTATTGCTAGTGTGTTAAACATGTCTGACTCAGAGGAAGATATCTGTGTCATTTGTTCCAATGCCAAGGTGGAGCCCAATAGAAATTTATGTACTAACTGTATTGATGCTACTTTAAATAAAAGTCAATCTGTACAATTTGAACAAATTTCACCAAACAGCGAGGGGAGAGTTATGCCGACTAACTCGCCTCACGCGGCAGTACCTGCATCTCCCGCCCGGGAGGTGCGTGATATTATGGCGCCTAGTACATCTGGGCGACCATTACAGATAACATTACAAGATATGGCTACTGTTATGACTGAAGTTTTGTCTAAATTACCAGAACTAAGAGGCAAGCGTGATCACTCTGGGGTGAGAACAGAGTGCGCTGACAATACTAGGGTCATGTCTGATACTGCGTCACAGCTTGCAGAGCATGAGGACGGAGAGCTTCATTCTGTGGGTGACGGTTCTGATCCAAACAGATTGGATTCAGATATTTCAAATTTTAAATTTAAATTGGAGAACCTCCGTGTATTACTAGGGGAGGTTTTAGCAGCTCTCAATGATTGTAACACCGTTGCAATACCAGAGAAATTGTGTAGGTTGGATAAATACTTTGCGGTACCGGCGAGTACTGACGTTTTTCCTATACCTAAGAGACTAACTGAAATTGTTACTAAGGAGTGGGATAGACCCGGTGTGCCGTTCTCACCCCCTCCAATATTTAGAAAGATGTTTCCAATAGACGCCACCACTCGGGACTTATGGCAAACGGTCCCTAAGGTGGAGGGAGCAGTTTCTACTTTAGCTAAGCGTACCACTATCCCGGTGGAGGATAGCTGTGCTTTTTCAGATCCAATGGATAAAAAATTAGAGGGTTACCTTAAGAAAATGTTTGTTCAACAAGGTTTTATATTGCAACCCCTTGCATGTATCGCGCCGATTACGGCTGCGGCAGCATTTTGGATTGAGTCTCTGGAAGAGAACCTTAGTTCATCTACGCTAGACGACATTACGGACAGGCTTAGAGTCCTTAAACTAGCTAATTCATTCATTTCGGAGGCCGTAGTACATTTAACCAAACTTACGGCTAAGAACTCAGGATTCGCCATCCAGGCACGTAGGGCGCTGTGGCTAAAATCCTGGTCAGCTGATGTTACTTCTAAGTCCAAATTACTTAATATACCTTTCAAGGGGCAGTCTTTATTTGGGCCCGGTTTGAAAGAAATTATCGCTGACATTACAGGAGGTAAGGGCCACGCCCTACCTCAAGACAAAGCCAAAGCTAAGGCTAGACAGTCAAATTTTCGTCCCTTTCGGAATTTCAAAACAGGAGCAGCATCAACCTCCACTGCACCAAAACAGGAGGGAGCTGTTGCTCGTTACAGGCAAGGCTGGAAACCTAACCAGTCCTGGAACAAGGGCAAGCAGGCCAGGAAACCTGCTGCTGCCCCAAAGACAGCATGAACCGAGAGCCCTCGATCCGGGACCGGATCTAGTGGGGGGCAGACTTTCTCTCTTCGCCCAGGCCTGGGCAAGAGATGTTCAGGATCCCTGGGCGCTAGAGATCATATCTCAGGGATACCTTCTAGACTTCAAATTATCTCCCCCAAGAGGGAGATTTCATCTGTCAAGGTTGTCAACAAACCAGATAAAGAAAGAAGCGTTTCTACGCTGTGTACAAGATCTGTTATTAATGGGAGTGATCCATCCGGTTCCGCGGTCGGAACAAGGACAAGGATTCTACTCAAACCTGTTTGTGGTTCCCAAAAAAGAGGGAACTTTCAGGCCAATCTTAGATTTAAAGATTCTAAACAAATTTCTAAGAGTTCCATCGTTCAAAATGGAAACTATTCGGACAATCTTACCCATGATCCAAAAGGGTCAGTACATGACCACAGTGGATTTAAAAGATGCTTACCTTCACATACCGATTCACAAAGATCATCACCGGTACCTAAGGTTTGCCTTCTTAGACAGGCACTACCAGTTTGTAGCTCTTCCATTCGGATTGGCTACGGCTCCAAGAATCTTCACAAAGGTTCTGGGTGCCCTTCTGGCGGTACTAAGACCGCGAGGGATTTCAGTAGCTCCGTATCTAGACGACATTCTAATACAAGCTTCAAGCTTTCAAACTGCCAAGTCTCATACAGAGTTAGTTCTGGCATTTCTAAGGTCGCATGGATGGAAAGTGAACGAAAAGAAGAGTTCTCTTTTTCCTCTCACAAGAGTTCCATTCTTGGGGACTCTTATAGATTCTGTAGAAATGAAGATTTACCTGACAGAAGACAGGTTAACAAAGCTTCTAAATGCATGCCGTGTCCTTCATTCCATTCAACACCCGTCAGTAGCTCAATGCATGGAGGTGATCGGCTTAATGGTAGCGGCAATGGACATAGTACCTTTTGCACGCCTACACCTCAGACCGCTGCAATTGTGCATGCTAAGTCAGTGGAATGGGGATTACTCAGATTTGTCCCCTACTCTGAATCTGAATCAAGAGACCAGAAATTCTCTTCTATGGTGGCTTTATCGGCCACACCTGTCCAGGGGGATGCCATTCAGCAGGCCAGACTGGACAATTGTAACAACAGACGCCAGCCTACTAGGTTGGGGCGCTGTCTGGAATTCTCTGAAGGTTCAGGGACTATGGAATCAGGAGGAGAGTCTCCTTCCAATAAACATTCTGGAATTGAGAGCAGTTCTCAATGCCCTTCTGGCTTGGCCCCAATTAACAACTCGGGGGTTCATCAGGTTTCAGTCGGACAACATCACGACTGTAGCTTACATCAACCATCAGGGAGGGACAAGAAGCTCCCTAGCAATGATGGAAGTATCAAAGATAATTCGCTGGGCAGAGTCTCACTCTTGCCACCTGTCAGCAATCCACATCCCGGGAGTGGAGAACTGGGAGGCGGATTTTTTGAGTCGCCAGACTTTTCATCCGGGGGAGTGGGAACTTCATCCGGAGGTCTTTGCCCAAATACTTCGACGTTGGGGCAAACCAGAGATAGATCTCATGGCGTCTCGCCAGAACGCCAAACTTCCTCACTACGGGTCCAGATCCAGGGATCCGGGAGCGGTTCTGATAGATGCTTTGACAGCACCTTGGAACTTCGGGATGGCTTATGTGTTTCCACCCTTCCCGCTGCTTCCTCGATTGATTGCCAAAATCAAACAGGAGAGAGCATCAGTGATTCTAATAGCGCCTGCATGGCCACGCAGGACTTGGTATGCAGATCTAGTGGACATGTCATCCTGTCCGCCTTGGTCTCTACCTCTAAGACAGGACCTTCTGATACAGGGTCCATTCAAACATCAAAATCTAACTTCTCTGAAGCTGACTGCTTGGAAATTGAACGCTTGATTTTATCAAAACGTGGTTTTTCTGAGTCGGTAATTGATACCCTGATACAGGCTAGGAAGCCTGTTACCAGAAAGATTTACCATAAAATATGGCGTAAATACCTATACTGGTGCGAATCCAAACGTTACTCCTGGAGTAAGGTTAGGATCCCTAGGATATTGTCCTTTCTACAAGAAGGTTTAGAAAAGGGTTTATCAGCTAGTTCATTAAAGGGACAGATTTCAGCTCTGTCCATCTTGTTACACAGGCGTCTGTCAGAAAATCCAGACGTCCAGACCTTTTGTCAGGCTTTAGCTAGGATCAAGCCTGTGTTTAAAGCTGTTGCTCCGCCATGGAGTTTAAACTTAGTTCTTAACGTTTTACAGGGTGTTCCGTTTGAACCCCTTCATTCCATTGATATAAAATTGTTATCTTGGAAAGTTCTGTTTTTAATGGCTATTTCCTCGGCTCGAAGAGTCTCTGAGTTATCAGCTTTACATTGTGATTCTCCTTATCTGATTTTTCACTCAGACAAGGTAGTTCTGCGTACTAAACCTGGGTTCTTACCTAAGGTAGTCACTAACAGGAATATCAATCAAGAGATTGTTGTTCCATCCTTGTGTCCAAATCCTTCTTCAAAGAAGGAACGTCTTCTACACAATCTGGATGTAGTTCGTGCCCTCAAGTTCTACTTGCAGGCAACTAAAGATTTTCGCCAAACTTCTTCCCTGTTTGTCGTTTATTCTGGACAGAGGAGAGGTCAAAAAGCTTCTGCTACCTCTCTCTCTTTTTGGCTTCGTAGCATAATACGTTTAGCCTATGAGACTGCTGGACAGCAGCCTCCTGAAAGAATTACAGCTCACTCCACTAGAGCTGTGGCTTCCACTTGGGCCTTTAAGAATGAGGCCTCTGTTGAACAGATTTGCAAGGCTGCAACTTGGTCTTCGCTTCATACTTTTTCCAAATTTTACAAATTTGACACTTTTGCTTCTTCGGAGGCTATTTTTGGGAGAAAGGTTCTTCAGGCAGTGGTTCCTTCTGTATAATGAGCCTGCCTATCCCTCCCGTCATCCGTGTACTTTTGCTTTGGTATTGGTATCCCAGAAGTAATGATGACCCGTGGACTGATCACACATAACAGAAGAAAACATAATTTATGCTTACCTGATAAATTCCTTTCTTCTGTTGTGTGATCAGTCCACGGCCCGCCCTGTTTTAAGGCAGGTAAATATCTTTTAAATTATACTCCAGTCACCACTTCACCCTTGGTTACTCCTTTCTCGTTGATTCTTGGTCGAATGACTGGGACTGACGTAGAGGGGAGGAGCTATATGCAGCTCTGCTGGGTGAATCCTCTTGCATTTCCTGTTGGGGAGGAGTTATATCCCAGAAGTAATGATGACCCGTGGACTGATCACACAACAGAAGAAAGGAATTTATCAGGTAAGCATAAATTATGTTTTTCTTGTGTGATCTGATTGATATACGCAGCCTAGTCTCCTCTGCAACGCAATGTATCTCTGTTGGGTTTTGTGTTTAATGTTAGCGACATAAGAAAGTATGTGACCTGTGAGTACCGACTTTGCAGCTTCCCAGAACAACTGGGGATGGTCAAGGTGGGCTATGTTATCAGTATAGTAATCCGTCCAGCAGTGAGTCAGAAATGTTGTGAAAGCCTCTGACGAGGTTAGATAAGTGGGGAAGCAAAATGTATTTCTGTTTGGGCTCAGTCCCTGGGATTCTAAGGTAATCTCAACTGGTGCACGGTCAGAAATCCAGTATATCGTGTATTTTGTCATGTTGAACTAAGGGGATTAGGGAGTTGGATATTAAGAAAAAATTAATTCTGGATAAAGTTGATTTAGCCTTGGAGAGGCCTGTGAAATCTTTACCCTCTGAGTGGCGCAGTCTCCAGATATCACACAAATTAAGGTCCGAGTATAGTCTGTTAAAAAATCCTGGTCTCAAACCTGGCCTTGTAGTTTATATACGGATCCTTAGCCATTTTGTCCCTCAGCCATAATCTATTAAACGTATGTGAAGGCGACAAGTTAAAATCGCCTCCCACTATCAGTCTGGTGCCCATATACGGCACTAAGGCCTGTATCAATGTGTCCCAAAAAAATTGTGATCTATGGTTGGGTGTGTAGACGTTACAAAAGGTATAATCCGAATCTGCCTGCCACATCAGTATGAGTGTGTGTAATAGCTGTGGTCAGCTTTCCTTCCATAAGGCAGGGAAAGTCCACGACTTCATTCCTTACTGTTGGGAAATACAACACCTGGCCATCAGGAGGAGGCAAAGACACCCCAGCCAAAGGCTTAAATATCCCTCCCACTTCCCCTATCCCCCAGTCATTCTTTGCCTTTCGTCACTATAGGCAACTAATCCTCCATCTGGAGGGGGCCTTTTTCCAGCGTACTTTACAGCCCAGTTACAATCAGTGGTGTCTGTGGCCCTGAGTGCCTTACCTCTCTCTACAAACACAAGAGAAAGGTTAAGCTACATTTCTTTTTTTATGACACGATGAGTCCACGGATCATCTTAATTACTAATGGGATATTCACCTCCTGGTCAGCAGGAGGCGGCAAAGAGCACCACAGCAAAGCTGTTAAATAGTTCCTCCCTTCCCTCCCACTCCAGTCATTCTCTTTGCCTACGTTAGTGCTAGTAGGAGGTAAAGTGAGGTGTTAGTATAGATTCTTCAATCAAGAGTTTATATTTTAAAGTAGTGCAAGATTGTGCTGTTTTGTTCTGGGGTGTAGCCGTAGTCCATATCAGTCTCTACAGTAAAGCTATTGGTGGCTTTAGAGCAATGGGAACTTGTGGGACATAATTCTCACTGCGCCTCCCATGTGTTTTGCTGCCCTGTATGCCTTAGTCTGAGGAAAAGGATTACTCAGCATGCCTTGTTTTCCACAGGTCAATGGGAGGGAGAGGACCTCTTAAACCTGGGATCTGCCTTGCTGTCAGGCAGAAGATGAGGTAAGTGCTAAATTTTTGTCTAGGGATAGAAGGGAAATCTCAGAAAAAAGTTTGGGCACTGTATTATTTTATTCAAAGCCTCATTATCAATAAGGAATAGATTCTCCTATTATGTTAGGGGACACTATGACAGTTTTTGGGCTTTATTATTCTTTTAAGCCTCATTAAAGTTGATAGATTGTCCTATTGTGTTAGGAGATATTACGTTCACTTAGACGCAGGCACTGGGGCTGGATGCGCCATGACCCTCATCTCCTGGCAGTTTCATAACATTATTTTAAGCGACCGGGAGATTACATGTTGACTATTACAGGTTTGGACGCTGCTACATGAACAGGCTCAGTAGGTTTTTTTTGTGTTAAAACTAACGAACTACACAATTAGTTATAAAGCTGGTTATGGCGACAGAGAGTTATTGTTACGCCCACGATGGGCGGTACTTATGTGGCTCCATTTTAGTTGCGCAGCTGTTCCTCTTTTTCCGGTTTTTGGAAAGGCTGTTTAGTTTAAGGTTTTGGCGCTTAGAGCAGCGCTTCTGTTGCAGCAGAATTTTGTGCGGATGGGCTGACAGGCACGTCAGCTGCGTTAAGCTGAGGTATAGAGGGGGTTTGCTGACGCAGCAATCTTTACAACGGACCTCCTTATGTACCGATCCACCAACTTTTTCTGCTTACCTTAGAATAAAAATGTATTCTCTTAAACTAAACTTAAAGAGACAGTAGAGTTTATGTGACCTATTAAGTCATCTCTGTCCACCCAGATAAGTAGGTTACTCTTTATAATAAAAGTGAGCACATAAAGACTGTTACTATCTCTTTAAATGTTAAAGTTAAGATTGTTATTGGATTAATCATTTTGTCTCTGTTCCCTATGTTGTTAAATAACTGCCACTTAAATAGTTACTCTTTCAAATTTAAAGAGACAGTAACGGTTTTTATATGTTAATTTTATTAAAAACCTTTTATTAGATTAATCATGTATTCTCTGTTCCCTATGTTGTGAGAGATTTTTTTCCAGAGGAATAAAATATTTTCTCGCAAATGTACAAAACTTTTTATAGCCCACACATGCAGTACCCTGCGCTTCCTCACAAACTTCACCTAGAGTTATTCTCCAGACATCGCTTCCATACGACCTTTTAATCCATATCTGTTGTATCTGTTCCCATACTGTAGGGAAATCGCTCGAGGAAATGTTGCTAATACAGTAGTATCTATTCCGAATTTTCCTCTCTGAAGCATGAAGAGGAGGATACTTTGGTAGTATATAAGGGGGAAAGCTCAGACTCTAATTGTGTAATTCCTTTGTCTGATACTGAAGTGTTTTCTTTCAGTTAAGCTTGAACACCTCCGTTTGTTATTGTAGTAGATTTGAGCTACCCTGGACAACGACGACTTCTCCGGCAAAGTCAATTATTTTAAGTCCAGCAATCCAATGATTGGAAGGATAGGGAGAAACTGGGTATTCCTTTTTCTCCAGATTTAGCAGACTCTATCAAGGAGTTTTTCCAATGGTACCCAGGGATTGTGTGTACGTCGGAGTTACAGCTACCTGCGGTTTGTATTGCTTTGTCACTGGTGCAGTGACATACTGGTTGATGCGTTGTCTGTAGGACAGACACTTCTCTCGAAGAAATCCAGGATAGGGTTGAGGCAATTAAGTTAGCCAACGCCTCTATGTCAGATGCTCCACTTCAAGGTTTTTAAACTGGGAACTAGGATTTCAGGATTTGCCATAAGGCCTGCAGATCGTTAAGACTGTGAATGCCTCATCTGAGTATAAATTTTTTGTTATTCCCTACAAAGGGAAGACCTTGTTTGGTTCTGTTTTAACGGAAATTCTCTCTGATATTACGAGAGGTAAGGGTAATTTCTTCCCTCAGAATAAGAAAGCAGTTGTCAGTATAGTTTACTTCCTTTCGATCTTTCATAGGAAGTTGTTCAACTCTTTCTTCCAAGCAGGAGTCGTCTAAACTTTACTGTTGACACAGTCAATCTTGGAATAGGGGAAAGCAATCCGAAGATCCTGCTGATGAATCAAAGTCAGCATGGCAGGCCTGTCCCCAATCCGGGAGGATTCTGTATCCAAGGGATACAATATAGAGTTCAGGACTTTTTCTCCCAGGGAAAGGTCTTTGTTTTCAAGATTATCTGCAGTAGAAGAGAGGCGTTCTTACTCTGCGTAGGAGACCTCTCTGACTTGGGAGTGATAGTTCCTGTTTGGTTTCAGGGACAGGGTCTGAGATTTTATTCCAACTTGTTCGTGGTTCCCAAATAAGAGGGAACCTTCTGACCTATTTTAGATCTCAAGGGTCTGAAAAAATTTCTCAGAATACTGTCCTCAGATGGAAGCTATTCATTCCATTCTTCCTTTGATCCAAGAGGGTCAATTTATGACAACCGTGGAGTTAAATGACGCATATCTGTATGTTCCCGTTAACAGGGATCATCACAAGTTCCTAAGGTATACCTTCCTGGACAGACTCTGCCAATTTGTGGCTCTTCCCTTCGGTCTTGCCACAACTTCCAGGATTTTATCAAGGGTTCTGGTATCACTGTTGACGGTGCTTTGATTAAGGGGCATTGCATTGGCGCCCTATCTGGGCGACATTCTATTCCAGACGCCATCCTTACAACAAGCAAGATCCCACACGGACACAATGTTATCCTTCCTGTGGTTTCACAAGTGGAAGGTAAATTTGGGAAGGAGTTCCTTAGTCCCAAAGTCAAGGGTTCTTCTTGGGAAGCATAATAGATTCCCTATTGATGAAGATTTTTCTGACAGAAGTCAGGAAATCAAAGATTTTCGATTCTTGTTTAGCCCTTCAGTCCACTTCGCGGCCATCAGTGGCTAAGTGCATGGAGTTAATCGGGCTGAGGATAGTGACAATGAACATCATCCCGTTTGCTTGGTTCCATCTCAGATCCCTACAGTTAAGCATGCTCAGTCAGTGGAACGGAGATTATGCAGATTTGTCTCCTCGAATACTACTGGATCAGGAGACAAGGGATTCTCTTCAATGATGGTTGTCTCTGGATCATCTTTCCCATGGTACCTGCTTTCGCAGACCATCTTGGGTGATTGTGACAACAGAGCCAGCCTTCTAGGGTGGGGAGCAGTCTGGAATTCCCTAAAGGCTCAGGTAGTTTGGACTCAGTCAGAGTCTGTTCTTTCTATAAACATTCTGGAGTTGACAGCGATCTTCAATGCTCTTCGGGCCTGGCCTCAGTTAGCGTCGGTCCAGTTTACCAGGTTCCAGTCGGTACATATCTTCAATGGCTTACATCATTCATCAGGGAGGAACGAGGAGTTCCTTAGTGATGACAGAGGTAGTCAAGATAATTCAGTGGGCGGAAGCCCATTCTTGTTGCCTGTCGGCAATCCACATCCCAGGGGTGGACAACTGGGAGACTGACTTCCTGAGCAGGCAGACCTTTCATCCGGGGGAGTGGGAACTCCATCTGGAAGTGTTCTCCAGCCTGATTCTCAAGTGGGGTTGGCCGGAATTAGATCTTATGGCATTTCGACAGAATGCCAAGCCTCTGAGATACGGGCGAGGTCCAGGGACCCCCAGGCGGCTGATAGATGCTCTGGCGGTTCCTTGGATCTTCAGTCTAGCATTCCTACTTTCTTGTTTGCGCTTTTTCCTCGGGTCATTGCTCGAATCAAGCAGGAGAGGGCGTTGGTAATCCTCATTGTTCCTGCTTGACCTTGCAAGATTTGGTATGCAGATCTGGTGGACATGTCATCTCTGCCACCTGGTAGACTTCCGTTGAGGAAGGACCTTCTAATTCAAGGGCCCTTCCTTCACCCAAATCTAGTTTCTCTGAAGCTGACTGATTGGAGATTGAACGCTTAATTTTATCCAAGCAGGGGTTTTCGGACTCTGTCATAGGGACCATGTTTAAGGCTCGTAAGCCTGTAACTAGAAAGATATTCCATAAGATTTGGCGTTTATATCTCTATTGGTGTGAATCTAAGTGCTACTCATGGAGTTAGGATTTCTATAATTTTGTCTTTTCTCCAAGAAAGTTTGGAGAAAGATTTATCAACACGTTCCCTAAAGGGTCAAATCTCTGCATTTTCTATTTTGTTACTCAAACGTCTGGCGGATGTCCCAGATGTACAATCATTTTGTCAGGCCTTGGTCAGGATCAGGCCTGTGTTCAAACCAGTTACTCCTCCATGGGGTCTTAATTTAGTTCTCAACGTTCTTCTAGGGGCTCCGTTTGAGCCTATGCATTCCTTAGATATTAAGTTGTTATCTTGGAAAGTTTTATTTCTTGTTGCTATTTCTTCTGCTCAGAAGAGTATCAGAGCTCTTGGCATTGCAGCATGAGTCTCCTTACCTTATTTTCCATTCAGATAAGGTAGTTTTACGTACTATCTTAGGATTTCTTCCTATGGTTGTTTCTGATCTGAACATTAATCAGGAAATTGTTGTTCCTTTTTTCTTTTACAAGATACAATGAGTCCACTGATTTAATCCTTGTGGGATATCGCCTCCTGGTCAGCAGGAGGAGGCAAAGAGCACCACAGCAGAGCTGTATATATAGCTCCTCCCTTCCCTCCCACCCCAGTCATTCTCTTTGCCTGTGTTACTGATAGGAAGAGGTAAAGTGAGGTGTTGGTTTAGATTCTTCAATCAAGTGTTTATTATTTTTAAAGTAGTGCTACTTTGTTATAGGGTGTAGCCTAGACCAGGTCAGTCTCTTCAGTACAAAAAGAGAAGCATATGGTGGCTTTAAAGCAATAGGTACTGGTGGGACATAATTCTCACTGGGCCTCCTATACATACTTGCTGCCGTAATCTAGATAGCCTAAGCACTTTTAACTCAGGCTGATCTTTGTCCACAGGGCTATGGGAGGGACAGGACCTCTGAAAACCTGCTGGACTGCCATGCTGTCGCACAGCATTCCAGGTAAGTGCTAAATTTATTATTTCTGGGGACACATCCTCTCAAAACAAAAGTAAGCACTACATTTCATACACTCACATGGCAAGAGCTGAGATTAAGAAAGGCTCTTATTGTGATGGGATTGTGGTCTCTTCTTGGGAGAGAACTATTTTAACGGTCACTGGGGCTGGAGAACAAACAGCTTTATTTTACTCCCTGCAGTTTTTAATACAATTTGCAGTTCGGATAATTACTAACTTTATTTCTGGGGAAATCTACAGAAAGTGTTGCATTTATTATGTTCCGCAGTGGCAGAGTGATAAACAATCATGCTACCGTTACTCTCCTCTCCCGATAACAGTATTTTACTGTCTGTCCGGTGGTTGTTTAACCGCGCGGGAGTTAATGCTTAATACACCCACGATGGGCGGAGCCATGATGTGTAGTTCTTTCCGACGGCTCCATTTTTACTTATTAGCTGCCCGGGAGTTCCAGTTTAATATGCCCACGATGGGCGGAGCAAGGCTACGCTACGTCACTCTAAGGACAGTTTGCGCGCCTTTTTGTAACTCCGTCCCGGTTAACGTTGAGAAAAGCGAAAAAGCGCAACCTCTTGATAACATTAATGGGCTTTTGTATTGTGCACTATAAATAAAGTGAAGGGGCTCCTCTGCTGCGGTTAATTCAGCATTGAGGCTTGTTCGTGCATATTAAGTTTAGTTTGCAGGGATGCGTTGTCTGCTGTCTGTTGTTAAAGAGAACAGTGGCAGAGTGGTAAAGGGGTCAGACTTTTAACACCCTTACATTATTCAACTAGGAATGACTGTTGCAATTTATATTATAAAGATAATGCACGGTTTGGTTTGCTATTTAAGGGCACAGTACCACCCGACTTTTAGTTAAACAACTAGTTATATAAGAAGCCCTACACCATCTGTTTACCTTGTCTACTGTTTATGGTACAAATGTGAGGTATTTTACACATTTAAAGTAGCGTTTTTATTTGGTTGATTTTGTTCAAGGTATTCTGGATGTTTGTGTTAATTCATCCATTACGTCTTGAATGGACTAAAAGTACACTAAAAATAACGTTATTTTTTAATTTAAAGAAACAGTACCGTTTTCTGTAGGGTTCCTTTTCTTTGATTCTTTTTAGCTGTTTACTGTATGATGCAGCTTTGTGTTTGAAATGGAACAAGTGCACACATAAAATGAAGTTTTTCTTGCCCACATGCGGTGCTCTGCGGTTCCTTGCAATTTTCTTATGGATTGTGTGCACAAGACATGGTTGCTTTTAGTGTTAATTGCAATGTCTATTACCAGCAAGGTTAACATGCTACTTGGATATTTTCTGGCACAGAAATAAGTGAATTTAAAGTGACAGTAATGGGGTGGGGTTTACCGCGGCCATGATCAGCAGCAATTCAATGAAGCTCCTCAAGTGAATATTTAAAATTGTTGTCTTTATTCTTCTAAACACATCACATAGCCCTGAAAATTAACGAGCGAATTCAGAAAAAGACGTGGAGTTAAAAGATAACATTTTTATGATCCTCCCTGCGAGATCCGATATGATCGGGCACAGAACATAGGCCGCAACACATTTACACCCATGCGTTTCCCCCATCGGATATTCCAGCTATCCGAGTAGAGCAGTATTTACCTGCTACATCTTATCTCATAAATAAGAATTTATGGAGGACTTAAGTGACATCCTAAGAGCTAAACTGGAGGCCCTAGGGCGACAGATCATAGTTTTGTTGATCTCAGAGGCACATTCAGGGAAGTTATGAGTAGGCGGGATGCACCGCTGGAAACTCCTGGAGCTTTTGAGGAGGTTACAAGCTCATTAAGGCAACTACAGTATATAGCCTCGGGACCAAATCCAACTCAGCATATTGTATTGCATAGTTTTGGCCAGGCGGTTGGACATGCTGAGATCCGGTATACAGAGCAGCCTAAACAAAACCCACCTCTGATTCTCGATATTAAAAGTAAGTCATTATCCTTGGATCTACTGGAGTGGGAAGTGGCCGGTCCCCCCGGAGATGATGAGTGGTTTGTGGGTAATCAGAGGATGAGAATGTCTGATCCCGGTATCTATTTACCTTTGACCGGAGTCTCGTTCATAGCCTGTCACTCAGCAGCCGCAGCAAGCAATTGCTAATAGAAGAGCTGTATGGGTCCCGACCCGCTATATCACCTGAACCGTAGTCTTGGATGGACAGCCATATTGCAGGAACATTGTTGTGCATGGTGTGTCGAGTTCCTTACTACCTCAGAGGGGACAATGGAGATTACCTTATCAAGGACATGGTTAATAATAATAATGGAGATCAATGGAGTGACTTCCGATATGGGATTGGATAGTGTAGTTTACTTCTAGGTGCAGATGTGATGAAGCTTCCTGTTGCCCCGCTTGACTTACCCCTCCATATGATAGCCCTGAAACTTGATATGACACTATCGGGATATGCAAATATAGGGAGTTCTTTTGCTGGTAGTCTACACCTAAACCATGATTGTTATTTCGTAGCCGTTGGTGTGCTTTGTTTGTTTCCTATCTAGTTGTCTGTTAATCATTTTTTAACGTTTTACATTGCAGTACAGCAGTAACATCAATAATCCTTTCAACATAATGCTTTTTATTTCCACAGCCTGTTATCCCCTGTGATCGGAAGATCCTAGGCTCTCTTTCTGCTGATTAGCAGGGGTCAGAACTCACTGTAATAAAAGGAAATCTACTAGAGATATCTCATTAACCTCATAGATCTGTCTATGTTGTGTACCCTCCCAAATAGTCTGATAGTCTTACTTACTTCAGGCACACACAAGTTGCTCTAGGTTACCATACCTAGGCAATTAGGTTGAAATACGCAGGTTTAGGGCTTGATAGCAGGAACACTTTATCAGTTACATTTGGGCTACTTCCTATCTCATGTTATTTTGCCCTGAGGAAACTTACTTTGTCCCAATTGGAACCAGTATGATCCCTACTATTCTAATATTTTTATATAAGATGCCCTATCAGTTCATCTCAGATTCACCAAGTGTTGGGGCACACAGAAACCTCCTGTGTTATTTATGCATCTTGGTAGCTCCTCCTCACACCTATTAAAATCATAGGATTCTGAATGTTTTATATTCACATGCAGTATTATCAGATGAGTATAAGATTTTGAGCATTTTATATTTACTTGCAGTATTATCAAGTGGTACTCCTTCCTTTTTGTAAAGACATGTATCTCTCATTTCAAATTGTATGGCAGTACTCTAAGTAGCTCATTAGCATGTATCATTCTAGTAGGCAGTATACAAGGATAAAGAGATACCACCATATTACTGATATATAAGCTAAAAAAAATAAAAATAAGGTATCATTACTATATATGTCATTCATATCTTTAAGTCATGTTATAACTCTGATATGACATGTATGTTCTACAGTTAGTTTTCATGATTCCATATACACACTATGTCTTTATTACTAATTGTTATGAGGACACTCTGGTATTTGTTATTTCTCCTTCAAAGTTGTATTGGAGATGACATTTGTAATGTGTTATTATCAATAATGTATGACTAAATACCTTAAAGGGACAGTCTAGGCCAAAATAAACTTTCATGATTCAGATAGAGCATGCCATTTTAAACAATTTTCCAATTTACTTTTATCACCAATTTTGCTTTGTTCTCTTGGTATTCTTAGTTGAAAGCTTAACCTAGGAGGTTCATATGCTAATTTCTTAGACCTTGAAGCCCACCTCTTTCAGATTGCATTTTAACAGTTTTTCACCACTAGAGGGTGTTAGTTCACATATTTCATATAGATAACACTGTGCTCGTGCACGTGAAGTAATCTGGGAGCAGGCATTGATTGGCTAGACTGCAAGTCTGTCAAAAGAACTGAAAAAGGGGCAGTTTGCAGAGGCTTAGATACAAGATAATCACAGAGGTTAAAAGTATATTATTATAACAGTGTTGGTTATGCAAAATTGGGAAATGGGTAATAAAGGGATTATCTATCTTTTAAAACAATAAAAATTCTGGTGTAGACTGTCCCTTTAATAAAAAAACTTTCGATTTAAAAAAAAAAGTGACAGTAATGTTTTTTTGTGTTAATTTATATTAAAATATTACTTTATTTTTTTCTGAACTTCTCCTTTTATGGCGGCAAGCTCTAGTGGTCCGTTAGATAGCTAAGCCACCTAGCAATCAGAGGGTGGGGAGTTTGAATCCAGCAGCAGCTGATTTTCCCCTTCACCAGAAAGATGTATCCTATAGCGGATGCTATCACAGTTCCTAAGGTGGACGGAGCTATTTCCACCTTAGTTAAACGTATTACTATCCCTATTGAGGATAGTTGTGCCTTCAAGGACCCTATGGATAAGAAATTAGGGGGTCTCCTTAAGAAGCTTTATGTTCATCAGGGGTTGCATTTTCAACCGGTGGCCTGCATTGTCACGGTTACGACTGCGGCTGCTTATTGGTTTGATGCCCTGGAAGAATATATTAAGACTGAGACTTCTTTGGAAGAGATACAGGACAGAATTAAGCTCTTAAATTGGCTAATTCCTTTGTTACAGATGCTTCTCTGCAGATTACCAAATTGGCGGCTAAGAGTTCAGGATTTTCCATCTTAGCATGCATAGCCTTATGGTTAAAATCTTGGTCTGCGGATGTGTCATCTAAATCTAAGCTTTTGGCTATTCTTTACAAGGGGACGACCCTGTTTGGGCCTGACCTGTAAGAAATTATTTCTGGCGTCACGGCAGGTAAGGGTCATTCCCTCCCTCAGGATAAAAACTCCAGACAGAGAGGCCAAATCTACCTGGAGACCAAACCAGTCTTGGAGCAGGGGTAAACAATCCAAGAAACTGGCTGCTGCTCCTGAGTCAGCATGTAGGGTTGGCCCCCAATCCGGGACCGGATCTAGTAGGGGGCAGACTGTCTTTCTTCATCCAGGCTTGGATAAGAGATGTTCCGGATCCCTGGGCATTGGAAATAGTGTCTCAGGGATACAAGCTGGAATTCAGAAATTCTTTCCCCAGAGGAAGGTTTCTTCTTTCTCGATTTGTCTGTAGACCAGATAAAGAGAGAGGCGTTCTTACGCTGTGTAAGAGACCTATCCTTCATGGGAGTAATTTGTCCCGTTCCAATTACAGGGACAGGGGTTTTCTTCAAATCTGTTTGTAATTCCTAAAAAAAGAGGGAACTTTCAGACCTATCTTAGATCTCAAGACTCTAAACAAGGTACCATTCTTCCATTGATCCAGGAGGGTCAATTTATGACTACCTTGGATCTAACGGATGCATATCTTCATGTTCCTATCCACAGAGATCATCACAAGTTCCTGAGGTTTGCCTTTCTGGACAAACCTTTTCAGTTTGTGGCTCTTCCTTTCGATCTGGCCAAGGCACCCAGAATTTTCTCAAAGGTTCTGGGGTCTCTGCTGGCGGTTCTAAGACCGTGGGGCATTGCAGTGGCGCCTTATTTGGACGATATTCTGATCCAGGCGTCGTCTTATCAGCTAGCAAAGTCTCATACCGATATTGTTCTATCCTTCCTGAGGACTCATGGGTGGAAGGTAAATCTGGAAAAGAGTTTGCTAGTTCCACAAACAAGGGTTCCTTTCTTGGGAACTCTAATCGACTCTCTATCCATGAACATCTTTTTGACGGAGGTCAGAAAATTAAAGATTCTGAATACATGCCAAGCCCTTCAGACCAATCCTCGGCCGTCAGTGGCTCAGTGCATGGAGGTCATTGGGTTGATGGTAGCGGCAATGGACATCATTCCGTTTGCTCGGTTTCATCTCCGGCCTCTGCAGCTGACCATGCTCAGACAGTGGAATGGAGATTATACAAATTTGTCTCCTCAAATAAATTTAGATCAGAAGACAAGGGACTCTCTTCTATGGTGGTTGTCGCTGGATCATCTATCCCAGGGGACATGTTTCCGCAGACCCTCATGGGAGATTGTGACAACGGATGCCAGACTGATAGGATGTGGAGCAGTCTGCAACTCCCTGAGGGCCCAGGGTGTATGGACTCGAATGGAGTCTCTCCTTCCTATCCATATCCTAGAGTTGAGGGCAATATTCAATGCGCTTCTGGCTTGGCCTCAGTTGGCTGCGGCCAAATTCCTCAGATTCCAGTCGGACAACATTACGACTGTAGCTTACATCAATCATCAGGGAGGAACGAGGAGTTCCTTGGCGATGACAGAAGTAGCCAAGATAATTCAGTGGGCGGTTCTCAATCTTGTTATCTGTCGGCGATCCACATCCCAGGTGTGGAAAACTGGGAGGCGGACTTTCTGGACAGACTTTTTATCCAGGAGAATGGGAACTCCACTTGGAGGTATTTGCCAACCTGATTCTCAGATGGGGCAGGCCGGAGTTGGATTTTATGGCGTCTCGTCAGAATGCCAAGCTTCCGAGAGATACAGGTCCAGGTCCAGGGATCCCCGGGCCATGCTGATAGATGCCTTGGCAGTACCTTGGTCTTTCAGCCTAGCTTATGTGTTCCCTCCATTTGCTCTCCTTCCCAGGGTGATTGCTCGAGTCAAACGGGAGAGGACATCTGTGATCCTCATTGCTCCTGTGTGGCCTCGCAGGACTTGGTATTCCGACCTGGTGGACATGTCATCTCAGCCACCGCGGAAGCTTCCATTGAGGAAAGACCTTCTCATTCAGGGGCCCTTCCTTCATCCAAATCTAGTTTCTCTACAGCTAACTGCTTGGAGATTGAACGCTTGATTTTATCTAAGCGAGGGTTTTCTGATTCGGTCATAGATACCTTGATTCAGGCACGTAAGCCTGTTACTAGAAAGATTTACCATACGATATGGCGTAAATATCTTTATTGATGCGAATTAAAGGGCTACTCATGGAGTAGGATTAGGATTCCCAGGATTTTATCTTTTCTCCAAGAAGGATTGGAGAAAGGGTTGTCAGCAAGTTCCTTAAAGGGACAGATTTCTGCTTTGTCTATATTGTTACTCAAATGTCTGGCCGATGTTCCAGATGTTCAATCTTTTTGTCAGGCTCTGACTAGAACCAGTCCTGTGTTTAGACCAATTGCTCCTCCTTGTGGTTTGAATTTAGTTCTTACAGTTCTTCAAGGGGTTCCGTTTGAACCTATGCATTCCATAGACATTAACTTATTGTCTTGGAAAGTTTTATTTTTGGTTGCTATTTCTTCTGCTCGCAGAGTATCCGAGCTTTCGGCATTACAATGTGATTCTCCTTAACTTATTTTCCATTCGGATAAGGTGGTGTTACGAACCAAACCTGGTTTTCTTCCTAAGATTGTTTCAAATAAAAATATTGATCAGGAAATTGTTGTTCCTTCCTTGTGTCCTAATCCTTCTTCTAAGAAGGAGCGGCTGTTACATAATTTGGACATGGTCCATGCCTTGAAGTTTTACTTTCAGGCGACTAGGGAGTTTCGTCAATCGTCTTCCCTGTTTGTTGTGTTTTCTGGGAAGCGTAGGGGTCATAAAGCTACGGCTACCTCTCTCTCATTTTAGCTGAAGAGTATCATTCGTTTTGCATATGAGACTGCTGGACGGTGGCCTCCTGTACGAATTATGGTTCATTCCACTAGGGCTGTGGCTTCCTCATGGACATTCAAGATTGATGCTTCTGTTGAACAGTTTTGCAAAGCTGCAACTTGGTCGTCTCTTCACACTTTTTCCAAATTTTACAAATTTGATACTTTTGCCTCATCTGAGGCTGTTTTGGGGAGAAAAGTTCTTCAAGCAGTGGTGCCTTCTGTTTAGGTTCCCTGTCTTCCCTCCCTTTTCGGTTCTCTGTCTTTTCCCTCCCTTTTCATCCGTGTACTATAGCTTTGGTATTGTATCCCACAAGTAACGATGAAATCCGTGGACTCATTGTATCTTGTAAAAGAAAAGGAAATTTATTCTTACCTGATAAATTTATTTCTTTTACGATACGATGAGTCCACAGCCCGCCCTGTTTTTCTAAGACATGTCTTTAATTTTGTTAAACTTCAGTCACCTCTGCACCTTGGCTTTTCCTTTCTCTTCCTAACTTCGGTCGAATGACTGTAGTGGGAGGGAAGGGAGGAGCTATATATATACAGCTCTGCTGTGGTGCACTTTGCCTCCTCCTGCTGACAAGGAGGCGATATCCCACAAGTAAGGATGAAATCCGTGGACTCATCGTATCGTAAAAGAAACAAATTTATCAGGTAAGAATCCTTCTTCTTAGAACGACTTCTGCACAATTTGGACATGGTCCGTATTTTAAAGTTTTACCTGCAGGCGTCGAAGGACTTTCGTCAGTCTTCTTCTTCGTTTGCGATTATCTCAGGAAGACGTAAGGGACAGAAAGCTATGGCTACTTCTCTTTTTGGCTAGGGAGTGTCATACGTTTTGCATATGACACTGCTGGACAGCAGCCTCCTGAGAGAGTTGCGGCTCATTCCACGAGGGCTGTTGCTTCCTCATGGGGAAGTTTTTGTGGATCTGATTTACAGGACTGCAACTTGGTCCTCTCTTCGCACTTTTTTCAAAGTTCTACAAATTTGATACTTTTGCTTCTTCTGAGGCTGGTTTTGGGAGAAAGGTTCTTCAAGCAGTGGTGCCTTCCGTTTAGGTTCCCTGTCTTGTCCCTCCCGTATCATCTGTGTACTCTAGCTTGGGTTTAGAATCCCATTAGTAATTAAGATGATCCGTGGACTCATCGTGTCATAAAAACGAAAATACATTTTATTTCTTTTTTGACACAATGAATCCACGACCCGCCCTGTTCTTGTAAGAAAGGTTGTTGGTTATTATAAACTTCAAACACCTCTGCACCTTGTTTTTTCCTTTCTTTCCTTAACTTCAGTCGAATGACTGGGGTGGGAGGGAAGGGAGGAGCAATTTAACAGCTTTGCTGTGGTGCTCTTTGCCGCCTCCTGCTGACCAGGAGGTGAATATCCCATTAGTAATTAAGATGATCCGTGGACTCATCGTGTCAAAAAAGGTAAGAATACATTTTCTTATTTAAGCCTTTGGCTGGGGTGTCTTTGCCTCCTCCTGGTGGCCAGGTGTTTGTATTTCCCAGCAGTAAGAAAATAAGTCCTGGACTCTCCCTGCCAGAAAGGAATTTATCTGGTAAGCATAAATTTGTTTTTTTGCCAAACAGAATGGCCACACCCCTACTCGCACTAGTGTGTGATAGGTATGTAGTCTTCCCCCACCCAGTCCCTTTTGAGCTTGAGATTCTTTTTGTCAGTCAAATGAGTCTCCTAAAGGAAAGCTATATCAGCACCCACACGTCTAAGATGGGTGAGAATCAACTTCCTTTTTATAGGGGAGTTAATGCCCCTGACATTTCACGTCACTAATCTAAGTGGTATAAACTGGTATGAGAGGAGTTCTCTGAACAGACAGAGATGGAGTAGGAGAGGGGAGATAAATTGAAAGGGAAGAGCCAACATGTGGGAGAATGAGGGACCAGTATTGACAGGCACAAAACAACTGAGCTGTAGGCCCCACATATGTATGTATGTTTGAGGTCTGTCTCCACGCCTCCAGCGCCCACACGGACCCAGCGCCCAAAGTCTGCGGGGCTTGCTAAATGGCCGGTAGGGAGAGTACCAAAGAGGGCACTCGGTCTGCTCTAGGCAGGGGAGACACAGATCGACATCAAACCAAAAAGCAATGCAAACAAGAATCAATGCAAATACAATGAGAGATGTGTCAAACCCACAATCCAGTTTCTGTTTTGTCCGGGCGCAGGCTCAAGAGAGCGGGATATGACTCCCCCCCCCCCCCCCACTGAACATGCACAAAGTAGAGTGATCAAGCCAAGCACCAATACAAGCCACAAAGTGAATCTAGTGATAACAGTAATTATTAGTGTCTTTATCATTGTCAGACTAAGCAGTAATCCATCCAAGTATCCTGCTGTCCCACCCAACCAAGTCAAGAATTCAACTAGCATAGCAATCAATAACCCCAGTAGCTTCCCATGGAGGCAACTATAAGTGTCTCATCGCCCAAAACAGCCAATGACGAGTCTGTTGTTCCAGCGATGAAGGCGTACTGGGACCGAAGCATGGTGAAGTGAGTCAATCAGTGAGCAATCATGTTTGCACACCAAGGCCGCAAGGAACAAGAAGATTGCCAACTACTCCCTGCATTGAACCATAAAACAGTACAAAAACTAGTAAAAACATAACATTAAATTCAAACAAACATATTTTCAGTCTCAAGTGAGATAGAGTAGGCTGGGATAGAGTCTGGAGATCTCAAGGAGAGGTTTTCTCAACCAGTAAGGTAGATTGAGGATCCCAAATCTTCCACAGCTGCATCAGGAGCAAGCACCAGTAGGGCACTTGCAGAGTGGGTAAAAGTAAAGATTCTGTATCCATCTGTAAAGCTGGAATGGGTCCAAAATTGCAATTGGGTTACTTAAAGGGACACTGTACCCAAAAATTTTCTTCCGTGATTCAGATTGAGCATGAAATTTTAAGCAACTTTCTAATTTACTCCTATTATCAAATTTTCTTCATTCTCTTAGTATCTTTATTTGAAATGCAAGAATGTAAGTTTAGATGCCGGCCCATTTTTGGTGAACAACCTGGGTTGTCCTTGTTGATTGGTGGATAAATTCATCCACCAATAAAAAAGTGCTGTCCAGAGTACTGAAACCAAAAAAAAGCTTAGATGCCTTCTTTTTCAAATAATGATAGCAAGAGAACGAAGAAAAATTGATAATAGGAGTAAATGAGAAAGTTGCTTAAAATTGCACGCTGTTTCTGAATTACAAAAGAAAACATTTGGGTACAGTGTCCCTTTAAAAAAAAGTTTGCTCAGGGGCGTGCATGTTTTTCCTCTGTGGTTAAATAGCTTTGCAAGGCTTGGGGTGAGTGGAAAAACCTTGATTCCTGAGGATGTTTGGAGACTAAGTTTATCTGGGAAAAGTAGAGCCACTTGTCTACCCTGTTTGTGTAGGCATGAACATAGGGGTGCAAATTCCTTTCTTTGCTTTGTGACTTCGGCCGAGTATTCCTGGAAAATCAGGAGTTTCGTACCTTCATATACAATCTCTTTCCGAGCTCGCTATGCCCTCAGAATCTTGAGCTTTTCCTGAAAGTTTAGGCATTTGAATATGACCTGTCTAGGTTTCATCTTTATGTGTTCCAGGGTTCTTTCGGGGCCCACACGGTGCGCACTTTCTACGTCGATAGAAAGTATATCTGATGGTATGCCCAGCAATTTAGGAAGCGTTAAGGTAGTAAATTCCAGGAGATCTCTCTCCTTGACTGATTCTGGTACCCCTACTATTCAAAGATTGTTGCACCTACTTCTATTCTCCAAGTCATCGACTCGGTCCTTGCAGATTTGGTTTTGCTTGAGAAGTTGCTTAAGAGAAGATTCTACGCTTGACTGCCGATCTTCTACCTGTGAAATACGTGTTTCAGCCGTGTGGAGAATTGGCGTACTTCACTCGTGAGAGTGTCTGCTCCAGCTTGTAATGATTCAATCTTGGGTAGGAAAAAAAGTCTTTAACTCTTGCAATAGTGATGATTGTTCTCCATTGTGGTGGGCCAGATGCTCTATTTTTATTTGTTTCTCAGCGTGTGTCTGTTTTCTTTCTGTTGTCTTCGGTTTTGTAGCTCATGTTGTCTTTTCTGGTCGGTGAAAGCTTTTGAAAGTATTTATCCACTTTCATGGGCATGTGTCTGCTAATGTATTAACAAATGATGAATATTGAAGGGGTGTTTCGTAGTGCTGCAAGACGTCAAGGGAGACTGCAATTCAAGTGGTCCTTTCAGCTGATTAGTGCTACTTGAATGAATGTAAAAATCACTATTCACTCCCCTTAATATGATGCAGGGGGCATACGCTGCGTGGCGGCTCAATCAGGGGTGAGGCCAACTCAGCTGCGGGGGTGTCCCCGCGTATATTAGGGTGTATGGTGTCTTATTCTTTTTTTTTTTTTGTCTTGTCCCTTGACTTTTTAGGTATTTATTTTCTTTTTCTTCCCCCTTTTTCTGTTCTTTGTAGTTTAACAGTGTGTGTTTATCGCCGTATGTAGTGAGTGGTGGGGTTTCCTTATAATGCGGACTGAGCTCTGATCACACACACCACAACAGCCAAGGTAAAGGGCTAGTTCTGTGAACGATAAGGGATTGACCAAACCCTCAGGGGGTATGTGCATATATTGTGTGGGTAAGCAGGGCCGACTTGTCAGAGGCAGTTTGGAGACTAGGGTTGCAGTCCCAAGGGATTACTGTGTCAAGCTCCGTGTGATCCCAGCCCCTGTTTGTAGTTAGGAGTGTGAGGCAACTTTGGGGAATAGAACAGTACTGTTATGCAAGGACACGCTCACCCAGTCTCCAAGGGATTGTGTAGAGCCGCAGAAGCAGAGCTTGATAGGATCACCGTGTCTGTCTTGCTCTCTGATGATCCGATGCAGCCGGGCAGCAATCCAAGATGGCGCTTGCGACTTTCGTGCCGTTCACTCAAAAGCTTCCAGGGACCAGGGCTGGTGGAAATTGCCCTACACACTGCATTAGTCGGCTGGCACTATAGCTCCCTTGTAAGTCCAGCAAGTCTGTCGTGTGTGGCTAAGCAGAAGCTGTGATATTTTTGGGTAAAGTGTACTCCATCAGCCGGAGCTCCTGTGAAGTGCAACTGCTTAGTTGGTCCACCCAGCGGAAGTCGCGGGTATCGAGAATTTTTATGGGGGAAGGTCAAAATGTCAATACTTAGATTGGGTCAAGTATATAACTCAGCTGGATTTAACCTTCCCTCATTACAAAAATATAATAGGGTCTGTGAGGCTAAGCTTGTACATGACTGGATATCAGAGACGGATCATTTCACTCTAAAAAGCATTGAAGAAAGTATGGCAAAGGGTTTGTGAGTCTTTAGAAGTCTCTCCTTATCTTTCTAAATTCCTCCCATTAAATGGTAATCCAAATTTTCCAGAAGGGGTAAAATCATATGTTTTCAGGCACTGGAAGGGGAAAGGGCTAGAATATGCAGCACAATTACTTGAGATAAACTAGGATTCAGTTAAGACTTTTTAACAAATTAAACAAGAATTTAATATTGATAAGAAGAGCTTTTTTTTTTGCTTATTTACTAGCTAGAAGTTATTGCGCCTCTATTAGATTAAAACCTCAAACAGAACAGTGGAAAGATATTGAAACGGGGATAAATCTTTTTAAGCCTGGCAAATTCTCTAGCTCATACTGGTAGAAATGAATATTAAATAAAGAAGGGATAGATAATACCAATAAATTAACTCCAAAATGGAAAAAAAGTGGTCCAACTCATAGGGAACGATCCCCTCAATAAGAGTATTCAAAGAGCACATAAAGCCACTTTATTATCTTCTTGGAGGGAGTCACATTTGAAACTAATTAATTTAGCTTACATAACACAGGATAAACTGACAAAATGGAATCAGACGAGATCAGTTGCATGTTATAGATGTAACTTCCCAGATGTTAATATTGTGCATTGTCTAGGAACATGTCCGAAAGTTAAGAAATTTTGGGTCATGGTCAGCATTGGCTCGCAAACATATTGAATTACAATGTCCAGATCGATATACCAGATATCATTTTTCTAAAAGAAAAAAGCAAAGAACTACCAAATATAATTAAAAAATAACTTTATCCTTCTATGCGGGCGCAATGTAATTCTCTCCAGCTGAAAGTCATAGAAACCTCCAAGCTTTAAGAAATTCACAGAAACAGTTAAGAGCAAAATGATAGCTGAACAATATGTTGTCGAAATAATCTAAAAATAGATTCCTAATTTCTTTTAAAAATGGGGAGACTATATAAAAAAGCCACCCCCAGTTATTCAGAAACTACTAATTTTCCCTTTTATAAATATAGTCTATATACAAGAAGCTATCTTATGAGGAGAGTATAAGTTAAGCTAAACAGACAGAAGTGGAAGGGAGGGCGAGGGTTGCTGTGAACAGGAGATACGATGGAGGAATTCCCCCCCCCCTTTTTCTTTCTTTTTGTTGTTGTTAATTAATATTTCAATTTCTAATAGGAAAATGGAGGTTTATTTAATGCTGTAACTTAAGATATATGTACTAACGTTATCTATGTTATTGTACTGTTTAACGTGATACTAAGCATTGCATCTATTATGTACATTGTCTCTTTGTAGTCTGTTTTGATTATTTGAATCATGCTTTTTAATATTGTATTCGATTTGAAATATCAATAAACCTCATATAAAAAGAAGAAAAAACAATGCCGTTAGCTCTATGTTGATGATACAATAACATTGTCCCATTTATACACAAATAATCAGAACATGAAAGTGACTGATTGTGTTTCTCTCTAGTGATGGATAAGAACACAGCTGAAGGCCGATCTGCGCAGGAGGTAGCACGTATTGTTCTAAGCGCAGTGGGTGAGAGGAGGAAGGAAGTACTTGTAGCTGGGCTTGTGCCCACACTGGCTGTGTACCTGAGGGCTCTTGCTCCTAAAGTCTTCTTCTCCGTCATGGCAGCGCGAGCCAGGAAAGAGAGGAAACTTAAAGAAGCATAGGCTGCCTTGGGAAGGACGTTGTGGAATTATTCAAAGAATGGGGAACATTGGTCTTCCTTACTGAGTAGCACAACCCTATGTAGACAATTTACTTGCTTCCTACTGTGATCAAGGAATATTCACTTGTTCCCATTACCAGTTCTTAAATTCCTCTTGGAGCTCAATGTCCAAATCATGTTTAAAGGAACAGGTGGGTCAATACTGTCATGTGCTTGACGTATGTATCTGAGAGCCTGAGTGTAAGGATGTAATATAATCATGGTGACACGTTCTACACAAAATCACAGGCTCACACAGAAACCATTAGGGCCACTTGTGTTGTTAAAGATCTCCCAATTCCAGTTGTACGCCTCAGTACACTGGCAGAACCAGCTTGCTAGTTGCAACACATCCTGTCTGCACCTTGGCTACAGTAGATGCTCCATATTTTATTTGGCACTTAAAGCTTATTTTGTAACACCATGAATTACAGTTTACCAACTGAGAACTCACAACATTGACAAACACAGAATTGCTGCTTTCAATGTATTAAAGGCCCACACTGCTGGCCCGTCCATTTGTGTTGATTTTCCCTCAGGAAAGTGGGAATGTAAGTATGTCGCTCTCTCATTGTACACACATTTAGATCTTGTTTTTTTAAATAAATGATGAATACCTCCCATGCGTTTCATATTATATAACAAATATTTCAGCACATTTTATCACAGATCTTATGGAGTCATTTGTGGGTTTCCATGATACACATGGTCCTGTCTTGCCCATCAGCAAATCCCCTCTCCTGGCCAGTTCCTCTAATGCCTCAGTAATGTAGTTTTGTTCCTATGTTCTATTCATTTGATGCCGTGTAATATGGTACTGACATATTTACTTAATAAATAAATCAATCATTTTTTAGAGATGAGTCTGGCTGTTATACTTCAGTAAAAATAACAAACTCCTTACTCACTTTTACAGTGTGTGGCCTTAGTAAGAAACGGAACATATTGCCCTATACATGTCTAGTATTTATGCACTCCGGTACAGCTGTATTCTGGGACTAAACCATGCGCAGGACGTATACATATTTCTTATCTCGTCGCACATCACCTGTACATCCCCTTTTGTTATTTATTTACCTATTTTATTGCTAAAGCATGAAAAGTCCATAAAGACAATGGCTATAGGAGAGATCACGTAGGAAGAGGCGAGCCTGCACTACATTTCTACTGAATAAACATAATTTATTAGAGCATTACATTTTTGTATTAGTATTTCTTGCAGTGTTTTTAACAAAGGGATTAAACACATGGCTAAAGTCCCATTTGTGAGGTGCAGCAGCGTAGGCATATAACCACAAGCTGCAATGCATCCTGACTCCTGTAGACAACACCTCTGTGTGGGTTAAACACACAGCAACAGACGCAAAAATAACGTGCTCTAACAAACGTGCGCATGTGAATTCTGCACCTGGAAACCAGCCAGTAGTCTGGTAGCCATTACATAAACATGAGAAGTGACCGGAGCATGACGGATCCCAAGGATAGTCACCAGCAGCAGGGCCCTCGGGCACGGGAGCATCAGTATAACTAGCGGTGTATGGTGTCCAGGTCAGGGCTATGGGACTCCTGCGGTACTGTTGGTCTTCTGGTGACTGTGTCATTTTACACACACGTACTTTGTAGGCATAACAACAAATTCTCTACGGCATTAATAATGTGAATGTGCAACAAAAAGCGACACAAATCCCTGTGTTCGATGCAGCTGATTCACTAAAGCTCACGTAAAATATCTCATTATAGAATAACATTAATCTGTTAATAACTGTTAGAGAAACCTTAGTGATTTTTGCCCAGACCCACTTCACACAAGTAGTGTGTGCTCTGCACTTCCTGCCATAAAAGGAGCGGGGTTCAATTTATTTACACGCTATGGTCAGTGTTTCCCAACTCTTTTATAGCAAGTTCCCCTGTAAACATACAGGGGGATATCTATCAAGCCGTCAACCGCAAATACGCCGGAATTCCGCAGCGTAATTGTTGCGAACTTGATCAGACCTAGTTATCAAAGCCTACAGACCAACAAATGTTGAAATTTGTGACGTAACATGCCATAGAAATCAATGGGAGTGTGAAAGCACCCAAAGCTTATGTTCGATGCTGCCAAATATCCCATTGATTTCTATGGTTGAAAACAAGTTACGTTTACACCTAACATAAACCCTGAGTCTAAACACCCCTAATCTGCCGCCCCTGACATCGATGCAACCTAAATAAATGTATTAACCCCTATCCCGCCGCTCCCCAACCTAAATAAACGTATTAACTCCTAAACCTCTGGCCTCCCACATCACTACCACTAACTAAACCAATTAACCCCTAAACCGCCAGCCCCCCACATCGCCAAAAAATAAATTAAGTTATTAACCCCTAAACATAACAACCTGCTAACTTTAAATTAATATTACAACATCCATATCTTAATATAATTTTAAACTTACTTGTAGAATTAAAATAAACTATATTAAACTATTAATTAACCTACCCTAACTATTATCCTAAAATTAAATTAAACTACCAGTTAAATTAAATAAATTGCATATTAAAAAACCTAACCCTACTCAAATTAATTAAATATACAATTAAACATTATTAAAAGTAATACATTGCAGAAAAAAAAACACATTATCAAAAAGAATTACACCTAATCTAAAAGCCCTATCAAAATAAAAAAGCCACCCCCCAAAATAAAAACAAAAACCTATCCTACAATAAACTACCAATGGCCCTTAAAAGGGCCTTTTGTGGGGCATTGCCCCAAAGAAATCAGCTCTTTAACCTGTAAAAAAAAAAAATACAAACACCACCCAACCTACCAACCCCCCAAATAAATCTAAAATAACCTAAGCTCCCCATTGCCCTGAAAAGGGCATTTGTAAGGGCATTTAGCTCTTTTACATGCCCAGACCCAAATCTAAAAATAAAACCCACCCAAAACACCCTTAAATAAACCTAACACTAACCCCCGACGATCCACTTACAGTTATTGAAGTCCCGCTTGAAGGATCCATCCAGCTGGCAAGAAGTCCTCATCCAGGCGGCAAGAAATCTTCATCCAGACAACATCTTCTATATTCATCCATCTGGCGCGGAGCGGGTCCATCCTGAAGACATCCGGCGCGGAGCATCCTCTTCATACGGTCGCCGTCCTAAACTGGAACTTCAATGCAAGTGATGTCATCCAAGATGGCGTCCCTTGCATTCCAATTGGCTGAAAGATTTCAATCAGCCAATAGGATTAGAGCTGCTAAAATTCTATTGGCTGTTCCAATCAGCCAATAGGAATGCAAGGGACGCCATCTTTCAGCCAATAGAAATGCAAGGGACGCCATCTTGGATGACATCACTTGCATTGAAGTTCCAGTTTACGGCGACGACTGTATGAAGAGGATGCTCCGTGCCAGATGTCTTCTGGATGGTCCCACTCCGCGCCGGATGGATGAAGATAGAAGATGCTGTCTGGATGAAGATTTCTTGCCGTCTGGATGAGGACTTCTTGCCGGCTGGATGGATCCTTCAAGCAGGACTTCAATAACTGTAAGTGGATCGTCAGGGGGTTAGGTTTATTTAAGTTTTTTTTGGGTGGGTTTTATTTTTAGATTAGGGTCTGGGCATGTAAAAGAGCTAAATGCCCTTTTAATGGCAATGCCCATACAAATGCCCTTTTCAGGGCAATTTGGAGCTTAGGTTATTTTAGATTTATTTGGGGTTGGTTGGTTGGGTGGTGAGTTTTACTGTTGGCGGGTGTTTTGTATTTTTTTACAAGTAAAAGAGCTGATTTTTTTGGGGCAATGCCCCACAAAAGGCCCTTTTAAGGGCCATTGGTAGTTTATTGTAGTCTAGGGTTTTTTTATTTGGGGGGGGGGGGCTTTTTTATTTTGATAGGGCTATTAGATTAGGTGCAATTCTTTTATTTTTGATAATGTGGTTTTTTATTTTTCGTAATTTAGTGTTTTGATTTTTTTTGTAACTTAGTGTTTGTTTTTCTGTAATTTAGTAATTTTAATAATATATATATATGTGTATGTATGAAATCTCAGCACAGTGAAGATCTGGCAGAGCCAATATTGGATCAGTATCCACACACACATATATATATATATATACACGTAGGAGTGTACACACGACCGTAAAATTAATGTCTAATGCAGATCACCATATGCAGGGTATTAGATAGCACAACAGTATCATTACACAGTTAAATACCAGAGTCCAAAAATAGAAGATGGAATCAGACTCCAACAATGGTCAGATAGATTCCAAGGTGTATCAGTTCTGTACAATTCCAGGCCGCACTCAATCTTCACCCTCCAAAGGTAAGACAATCTAGAAAAAACAACAAAGGAAAGAGGCGCCGTATGTGTGAATCTGCAACAACCAGTTCCAAAGATAAAGCAAGTGCAGGGTACTCACAATATGGGAAGGCACTCAGATGTGCCTATAGATGCAGGCTGGTATTTGCAGCAAACCAGCTGGCTGTACAGGGCACTTTAGAGTCCAAAGATGGAGATCTGTGTGTCTCAGCAGGCTGGGAATTAGGAATCCAGCAGTGTAGCGCACAGGGGCTAAGTGCAAACAAAAGCACACAACTGTGTGAATCTGTAAGATTACAATGATTAATCTAAACACCTGTGCAGGGTACTCACATTTGGTAGTGGCACTCAAATATGCCAGTGGAGGCGGGCTGGTTTTCACAGCAAACCAGCTAGCTGTGGAGGATGTATAACAGGATATTCCACAGCAGACAGGAACAACAGGTAGCTCAGCAGACAGGAACAGCAGGTAGCTCAGAGTATATAATAATAATCAGCAGCAATGAGGATATATAAATTTAAAAGATGTTTTAATAGTAATGATAAAATCAATCATAAAATATATATATATCACTCATGCATCATAAGTAAAAAAAAACATACAACGCGTTTCTCGGGATACACCATTTCATCAGGCATGTAATATGTTCTGAATACACATCTTAAATAAGCCTGAGCTACCTGTACATTGCCCCACCCAAAAAACAATAAAAAACAATCACAATGGCCCTGTTCCTGGTTGGAATACAAAATAACACTAAGATGGTCATGAAAACCAATGCTAAACCAAAATAATATGTGATAGCTGTGCTATATTGATGTATTCAATAATGATATACACTCCTAATAATAATATACAATCCTAATGAATATCCTAATAGTGATATAACTATGTATCCATAATAATAATTTATACTAAATTGGCAATGTGCCATGTGACCCATAAATAGTTATAAATAATAATTATACTAAACTCGCCATATAGTGAGTTGGCTTAAATGTGTTTAAATATATAGAGAAGTGGACAGATGGCAACAGTCAATTAGACTCCAGTTTACAGAAATATGTGTTGGATCAACCATGTCACCCACATCATGATTCCCAATAACAGTGTTATTTATACTATTATATAGGTTTGACTCATTATGGGCAATCTATTAGGGCATTACTGGTGTAGTAATTATGGGTATAAGTTATTCATTTTATAGATTTACATTTATTTTTGGGTATAATAGTTTGGTATTTAGAGCGACTACTTTATCACACTCTTGTTTATATAATTTGAGTATTTATGATACATATGGTCACATTTTTTACTTTTTTCTGGCATCTTGTTTCAATATTTTTGATACAAGATACTATAGATTTTGGTATTATTAGGACAAAGTATTTTATGTGGAATGGGGTAATTATGTACTTAACAATTGCACAATATAGTCATGATTATAAATGGTAGTTTTTCTTTCGGCGACTGTAGAGAAGATTAGCTTATCAGTTGAACTCAATATAATGGAGCAGCAGTCATAAAGTACTGCATTGTGGATGTTAGGGATTGGGTAGATATACATATGTGCCGTGACTTTCTAAGTGTACCAACTGCGTTTGTTTCGGTTAGGAACATAGTATATACTATGGGTCAGCACTACTGCTATTAATAGGTGGATTGAGATAGGGACGATTGCTGTGGGTATTTTTCTGGTAGGAATAGGGACGGTCATCGGACCAATCACAGGGATTTAGACGCTAGTTGTCAATTTTTGTTTGTTACGAGGAGAGGAGGAGGAGTGATCAGTTAAGGATGTGTTGTGGGGGTGGAGATCTATGGGCTTCAGTGGACTGATGTATACGATGGCGGCGACAAAATGTGAGTATGATGTGGGTGCGCTGTGCGCCGCTGATGTGGGGAAATGTGTTGGACTTTTTTCTAATTATAACTGGGAATCTGTAAACGCCAAATGTGTGCGATCATAGGGGCGTAAGACTTTTGAGGCCATTGATTGGCCGTATGTCGGGGGCAAGTGAGCCTATCACTGGATCACACGTCAGACGCTATATGGTTAAGCGAATATCCCACACTTTACTCGATCATTCTGACAAAGGTAAAATTCAGTTTACTAGATGTGGAAGGACTTTGTTTCTATACCTGTCACATAATAAAATAATCCGGTTACAAAAATGGGAGTGTATGAAAACTTAAGCTGTACAAGCGCTCGTATAGCAAATATAGCAGCAGGGTGCTTTATTCAAGTTAGGAAAGTGTGTTAAACATTAGTTGGAATATTGGTACATTTATCTAGATATGTACAGTTAGTTAACTGTGTATCCATAATAAGATTTTAGATGCTTTTAAAATCTTTCCCATTGGGGGGTGTGTACATATATATTTTTAATTTATCTATTATATTTTTTCTCACAGGGGTATGTTATTAACCAATTCAATTGCTAATTGTGGCATATAGAAGGGGAACCTATGAGAAGTATTCAGGTGCTCTAACTAAAGAGCAATTAAACAAAGGGCCATTGTGATTGGTTTTTATTGTTTTTTGGGTGGGGCAATATACAGGTAGCTCAGGCTTATTTAAGATGTGAATTCAGAACATATTACATGCCTGATGAAATGGTGTATCCCGAGAAACGCGTTGCATGTTTTTTACTTATGATGCATGAGTGATATATATATATTTTATGATTGATTTTATCATTACTATTAAAACATCTTTTAAATTTATATATCCTCATTGCTGCTGATTATTATTATATACTCTGAGCTACCTGCTGTTCCTGTCTGCTGAGCTACCTGTTGTTCCTGTCTGCTGTGGAATATCCTGTTATACATCCTCCACAGCTAGCTGGTTTGCTGTGAAAACCAGCCCGCCTCCACTGGCATATTTGAGTGCCACTACCAAATGTGAGTACCCTGCACAGGTGTTTAGATTAATCATTGTAATCTTACAGATTCACACAGTTGTGTGCTTTTGTTTGCACCTAGCCCCTGTGCGCTACACTGCTGGATTCCTAATTCCCAGCCTGCTGAGACACACAGATCTCCATCTTTGGACTCTAAAGTGCCCTGTACAGCCAGCTGGTTTGCTGCAAATACCAGCCTGCATCTATAGGCACATCTGAGTGCCTTCCCATATTGTGAGTACCCTGCACTTGCTTTATCTTTGGAACTGGTTGTTGCAGATTCACACATACGGCGCCTCTTTCTTTGTTGTTTTTTCTAGGGTATAAATAAAGTTGGGTATAAATAAAGTTGGGAAAAGGCAGAATAGACGCGAGATCGATGACTGTTAGTTAACAACAATCCGATGCTCATCACCCCGTACTTGGTGCACGGCTTTTTGACTTTTTTTTTATAAATAAGTAGAGTGTATTGAGCTACGTGGCCGCGATGTTAAGCGAGCGTATTGATGCCGGCGAATGCAACAAGGTTGACGGCTTGATAGATATCCCCCACAGTTGTTTCCGATGTACCCCAACTGTGGCACAAATACTATTGATCTTAAGCTTTCACGTGAGCAAAAATGGAAATCATGTGTATTACTTGATTTCATAAGTTTGTATCAGATATATTAACCAGAGATATACTGGAATCGGATATTTGTTTTACGTTTTTTCAAAAATTTGCTCTTTAGAAGTATTAAAACAGAGAAGGATAAACACATACAACACAAATAGTCCATTGATATTAATAACGGTATAGTATTAAAAGACCACTAAATAAAGTAGAATTGTAATAATTGGCAAATACATCATAAAAGAAGACAATAGCATTTACTTTGCATTTTAAATTACCAGTAGAATATTTTCTGGAAAGTTTCAAAGTAAATCACAAATTTCCTCTTCCTGCATCATGTGACAGCCATAAGCCAATCACAAAATGCATTTAAGTTTATACTGTGCACTTTTGCCCATGCTCACTAGGAGCTGGAGCCTCAGAAAGTGTTCATATAAAATTAATGTGACGTTCATGAAACTTTAATTCTGAATTTTGTGGCTCTTTACGGTGCCTCTGACATTAAAACGAGGAAAATAAACTTACAGGCACGTTAGTGGTTCTTTACGGTGCCTCTGACATTAAAACGAAGAAAATAAACTTACAGGCACATTAGTGGTTCTTTACGGTGCCTCTGGCATTAAACAAGAGGAAAATAAACTGTTACAGGCACGTTAGTGGTTCTTTACGGTGCTTCTGACATTAAACAAGAAGAAAATAAACTTACAGGCACGTTAGTGGCTCTTTACGGTGCCTCTGACATTAAACAAGAAGAAAATAAACTCTTACAGGCACGTTAGTGGCTCTTTACGGTGCCTCTGACATTAAACAAGAAGAAAATAAACTCTTACAGGCACGTTAGTGGCTCTTTACGGTGCCTCTGACATTAAACAAGAGGAAAATAAACTCTTACAGGCACGTTAGTGGTTCTTTACGGTGCCTCTGGCATTAAACAAGAGGAAAATAAACTGTTACAGGCACGTTAGTGGTTCTTTACGGTGCCTCTGACATTAAACAAGAAGAAAATAAACTTACAGGCACGTTAGTGGCTCTTTACGGTGCCTCTGACATTAAACAAGAAGAAAATAAACTCTTACAGGCACGTTAGTGGCTCTTTACGGTGCCTCTGACATTAAACAAGAGGAAAATAAACTCTTACAGGCACGTTAGTGGTTCTTTACGGTGCCTCTGGCATTAAACAAGAGGAAAATAAACTTACAGGCACGTTAGTGGCTCTTTACGGTGCCTCTGACATTAAACAAGAAGAAAATAAACTCTTACAGGCACGTTAGTGGCTCTTTACGGTGCCTCTGACATTAAACAAGAGGAAAATAAACTCTTACAGGCACGTTAGTGGCTCTTTACGGTGCCTCTGACATTAAACAAGAAGAAAATAAACTCTTACAGGCACGTTAGTGGTTCTTTACGGTGCCTCTGACATTAAACAAGAGGAAAATAAACTGTTACAGGCACGTTAGTGGTTCTTTACGGTGCCTCTGACATTAAAACAAAGAAAATAAACTTACAGGCATGTTAGTGGCTCTTTACGGTGCCTCTGACATTAAACAAGAGGAAAATAAACTCTTACAGGCACGTTAGTGGCTCTTTACGGTGCCTCTGACATTAAACAAGAAGAAAATAAACTTACAGGCACGTTAGTGGCTCTTTACGGTGCCTCTGACATTAAACAAGAAGAAAATAAACTTACAGGCACGTTAGTGGCTCTTTACGGTGCCTCTGACATTAAACAAGAGGAAAATAAACTTACAGGCACGTTAGTGGCTCTTTACGGTGCCTCTGACATTAAACAAGAGGAAAATAAACTCTTACAGGCACGTTAGTGGTTCTTTACGGTGCCTCTGGCATTAAACAAGAGGAAAATAAACTGTTACAGGCACGTTAGTGGCTCTTTACGGTGCCTCTGACATTAAACAAGAGGAAAATAAACTCTTACAGGCACGTTAGTGGCTCTTTACGGTGCCTCTGACATTAAACAAGAGGAAAATAAACTCTTACAGGCACGTTAGTGGCACTTTACGGTGCCTCTGACATTAAAACAAAGAAAATAAACTTACAGGCACGTTAGTGGCTCTTTACGGTGCCTCTGACATTATTTTCTTTGTTTTAAACTTACAGGCACGTTAGTGGCTCTTTACGGTGCCTCTGACATTAAACAAGAGGAAAATAAACTCTTACAGGCACGTTAGTGGCTCTTTACGGTGCCTCTGACATTAAACAAGAGGAAAATAAACTCTTACAGGCACGTTAGTGGCTCTTTACGGTGCCTCTGACATTAAACAAGAGGAAAATAAACTTACAGGCACGTTAGTGGCTCTTTACGGTGCCTCTGACATTAAACAAGAGGAAAATAAACTTACAGGCACGTTAGTGGCTCTTTACGGTGCCTCTGACATTAAACAAGAGGAAAATAAACTGTTACAGGCACGTTAGTGGCTCTTTACGGTGCCTCTGACATTAAACAAGAAGAAAATAAACTTACAGGCACGTTAGTGGATGATAAGGGAAGAATCATTTCATACACCGTTTATCTGCTCATTTTACTGTGACACTTGTCAGTGAAGCTCTTCTCCAGTCCTCATATGTCACTAATAAGCCAGAATCTTAGGTTTTACTCATTTGTGGCGAATCAATGGATCAGGGAAATACAATCTGCCCAGTAAGCAGTGCCAGAGCTTAGAAATGAGAGACAACTTTGTGTCATATATTTACTTTAGCAATAATAAAAGGCAATACTTGGAGTAGCCCTTGTGAAAGCCCCACAGGTTGAGAACCTAGGTTGTGGGTTCTGATAATACAACAGTATTAACATAGACAATGGCACTAAATAAACGAAACGCGTAGCGCTGCTGTCCTTGATCAAATGCCGGAATATATATCAATAGTATCTGCAAATCTCTACAAGTTCAGTGTAGAGAATAATCCTTTTATCATTGTTATACAGATGATATTATAATCTGGCTAATAACACAAATAAAAATCATTACAATCTAAAAAATTCACATTTAACCATTTGAATGCAGCAATAGATTTCCTGGATCTAACCCTTTCATTATAGCAATAATCACAGCAGTAAAAATCTACAGAGCCCACATATAGTAATGGGTCACTCAATGCCCAGAGTGCACACACAAGAAATGGGTCACTCAATGCCCAGAGTGCACACACAAGAAATGGGTCACTCAATGCCCAGAGTGCACACACAAGAAATGGGTCACTCAATGCCCAGAGTGCACACACAAGAAATGGGTCACTCAATGCCCAGAGTGCACACACAAGAAATGGGTCACTCAATGCCCAGAGTGCACACACAAGAAATGGGTCACTCAATGCCCAGAGTGCACACACAAGAAATGGGTCACTCAATGCCCAGAGTGCACACACAAGAAATGGGTCACTCAATGCCCAGAGTGCACACACAAGTAATGGGTCACTCAATGCCCAGAGTGCACACACAAGAAATAATGGGTCACAATGCCCAGAGTGCACACACAAGAAATAATGGGTCACTCAATGCCCAGAGTGCACACACAAGAAATAATGGGTCACTCAATGCCCAGAGTGCACACACAAGAAATGGGTCACTCAATGCCCAGAGTGCACACACAAGTAATGGGTCACTCAATGCCCAGAGTGCACACACAAGAAATAATGGGTCACTCAATGCCCAGAGTGCACACACAAGAAATAATGGGTCACTCAATGCCCAGAGTGCACACACAAGAAATAATGGGTCACTCAATGCCCAGAGTGTACACACAAGAAATGGGTCACTCAATGCCCAGAGTGTACACACAAGAAATGGGTCACTCAATGCCCAGAGTGCACACACAAGAAATGGGTCACTCAATGCCCAGAGTGCACACACAAGAAATGGGTCACTCAATGCCCAGAGTGCACACACAAGTAATGGGTCACTCAATGCCCAGAGTGCACACACAAGAAATGGGTCACTCAATGCCCAGAGTGCACACACAAGAAATGGGTCACTCAATGCCCAGAGTGCACACACAAGAAATGGGTCACTCAATGCCCAGAGTGCACACACAAGAAATGGGTCACTCAATGCCCAGAGTGCACACACAAGAAATAATGGGTCACTCAATGCCCAGAGTGCACACACAAGTAATGGGTCACTCAATGCCCAGAGTGCACACACAAGTAATGGGTCACTCAATGCCCAGAGTGCACACACAAGAAATGGGTCACTCAATGCCCAGAGTGTACACACAAGAAATGGGTCACTCAATGCCCAGAGTGCACACACAAGAAATGGGTCACTCAATGCCCAGAGTGCACACACAAGAAATGGGTCACTCAATGCCCAGAGTGCACACACAAGAAATGGGTCACTCAATGCCCAGAGTGCACACACAAGAAATGGGTCACTCAATGCCCAGAGTGCACACACAAGAAATGGGTCACTCAATGCCCAGAGTGCACACACAAGAAATGGGTCACTCAATGCCCAGAGTGCACACACAAGTAATGGGTCACTCAATGCCCAGAGTGCACACACAAGAAATGGGTCACTCAATGCCCAGACTGCACACACAAGAAATGGGTCACTCAATGCCCAGAGTGCACACACAAGAAATGGGTCACTCAATGCCCAGAGTGCACACACAAGTAATGGGTCACTCAATGCCCAGAGTGCACACACAAGAAATGGGTCACTCAATGCCCAGAGTGCACACACAAGTAATGGGTCACTCAATGCCCAGAGTGCACACACAAGAAATGGGTCACTCAATGCCCAGAGTGCACACACAAGAAATGGGTCACTCAATGCCCAGAGTGCACACACAAGAAATGGGTCACTCAATGCCCAGAGTGCACACACAAGAAATAATGGGTCACTCAATGCCCAGAGTGCACACACAAGAAATAATGGGTCACTCAATGCCCAGAGTGCACACACAAGAAATAATGGGTCACTCAATGCCCAGAGTGCACACACAAGAAATAATGGGTCACTCAATGCCCAGAGTGCACACACAAGAAATGGGTCACTCAATGCCCAGAGTGCACACACAAGTAATAATGGGTCACTCAATGCCCAGAGTGCACACACAAGAAATAATGGGTCACTCAATGCCCAGAGTGCACACACAAGAAATAATGGGTCACTCAATGCCCAGAGTGCACACACAAGAAATAATGGGTCACTCAATGCCCAGAGTGTACACACAAGTAATAATGGGTCACTCAATGCCCAGAGTGCACACACAAGAAATGGGTCACTCAATGCCCAGAGTGCACACACAAGAAATAATGGGTCACTCAATGCCCAGAGTGCACACACAAGAAATGGGTCACTCAATGCCCAGAGTGCACACACAAGAAATGGGTCACTCAATGCCCAGAGTGCACACACAAGAAATAATGGGTCACTCAATGCCCAGAGTGCACACACAAGAAATGGGTCACTCAATGCCCAGAGTGCACACACAAGAAATAATGGGTCACTCAATGCCCAGAGTGCACACACAAGAAATAATGGGTCACTCAATGCCCAGAGTGCACACACAAGAAATAATGGGTCACTCAATGCCCAGAGTGCACATACAAGTAATGGGTCACTCAATGCCCAGAGTGCACACACAAGTAATGGGTCACTCAATGCCCAGAGTGCACACACAAGTAATGGGTCACTCAATGCCCAGAGTGCACACACAAGAAATGGGTCACTCAATGCCCAGAGTGCACACACAAGAAATGGGTCACTCAATGCCCAGAGTGCACACACAAGTAATGGGTCACTCAATGCCCAGAGTGCACACACAAGAAATGGGTCACTCAATGCCCAGAGTGCACACACAAGAAATGGGTCACTCAATGCCCAGAGTGCACACACAAGTAATGGGTCACTCAATGCCCAGAGTGCACACACAAGAAATGGGTCACTCAATGCCCAGAGTGCACACACAAGAAATAATGGGTCACTCAATGCCCAGAGTGCACACACAAGAAATGGGTCACTCAATGCCCAGAGTGCACACACAAGAAATGGCAAAACAATATTCCTCTTGGGCAAGGTAAATGTACAAAACCACTAAATTTGAGGGAAAGGGCTGTTAGAGGAATCTTCTGTCAAACACTAAGGTCACAGTAAATCAGATAGAAAAGATCTAATTAAAGGGACACTAAACCCAAATGTTTGTTTTCATGATTCCGATAGAGCAGCAATCTTAAGCAACTTTCCAATGTACTCCTATTATCAATTTGTCTTCCTTCTCTTGGTATCTTTATTTGAAATAGCAGGAATGTAAGCTTAGGAGCAGGCCCATTTGTGGTTCAGCACCATGGATAGTGCTTGCTGATTGGTGGCTATGTTTATCCCCCAATTAGCAAGTGCTACTTCCTGGTGCTGAACCAAAGAGGGGCCAGCTCATGAGCTTACATTCCTGCTTTTTAAAATAAAGATACCAAGAGAATGAAGAAAAAAATTGCAAGAGTGAATTAGAAAATTGCTGCTCTGTCTAAATCGTGAAAGACAAAATTTGTGTTCAGTATCCTTTTAATATCACTAAAAAAACGCTGCTAATACCTCTACCTATACACCCAGCACCTACAGACCTTACCTGCTGCTAATACCTCTTCTTATACACCCAGCACCTACTGACCTTACCTGCTGCTAATACCTCTTCCTATACACCCAGCACCTACTGACCTTACCTGCTGCTAATACCTCTTCCTATACACCCAGCACCTACTGACCTTACCTGCTGCTAATATCTCTTCCTATACACCCAGCACCTACTGACCTTACCTGCTGCTAATACCTCTTCCTATACACCCAGCACTTACTGACCTTACCTGCTGCTAATACCTCTTCCTATACACCCAGCACCTACTGACCTTACCTGCTGCTAATACCTCTTCCTATACACCCAGCACCTACTGACCTTACCTGCTGCTAATTCCTCTTCCTATACACCCAGCACCTACTGACCTTACCTGCTGCTAATATCTCTTCCTATACACCCAGCACCTACTGACCTTACCTGCTGCTAATACCTCTTCCTATACACCCAGCACCTACTGACCTTACCTGCTGCTAATACCTCTTCCTATACACCCAGCACCTACTGACCTTACCTGCTGCTAATACCTCTTCCTATACACCCAGCGCCTACTGACCTTACCTGCTGCTAATACCTCTTCCTATACACCCAGCGCCTACTGACCTTACCTGCTGCTAATAACTCTTCCTATACACACAGCATCTACTGACCTTACCTACTGCTAATACCTCTTCCTATACACCCAGCACCTACTGACCTTACCTGCTGCTAGTACCTCTTCCTATACACCCAGCACCTACTGACCTTACCTGCTGCTAATACCTCTTCTTATACACCCAGCACCTACTGACCTTACCTGCTGCTAATATCTCTTCCTATACACCCAGCACCTACTGACCTTACCTGCTGCTAATACCTCTTCCTATACACCCAGCACCTACTGACCTTACCTGCTGCTAATTCCTCTTCCTATACACCCAGCACCTACTGACCTTACCTGCTGCTAATATCTCTTCCTATACCCCCAGCACCTACTGACCTTACCTGCTGCTAATACCTCTTCCTATACACCCAGCACCTTACTGACCTTACCTGCTGCTAATACCTCTTCCTATACACCCAGCACCTACTGACCTTACCTGCTGCTAATACCTCTTCCTATACACCCAGCACCTACTGACCTTACCTGCTGCTAATTCCTCTTCCTATACACCCAGCACCTACTGACCTTACCTGCTGCTAATATCTCTTCCTATACCCCCAGCACCTACTGACCTTACCTGCTGCTAATACCTCTTCCTATACACCCAGCACCTACTGACCTTACCTGCTGCTAATACCTCTTCCTATACACCCAGCACCTACTGACCTTACCTGCTGCTAATACCTCTTCCTATACACCCAGCGCCTACTGACCTTACCTGCTGCTAATACCTCTTCCTATACACCCAGCGCCTACTGACCTTACCTGCTGCTAATAACTCTTCCTATACACCCAGCAGCTACTGATCTTACCTGCTGCTAATACCTCTTCCTATACACCCAGCACCTACTGACCTTACCTGCTGCTAGTACCTCTTCCTATACACCCAGCACCTACTGACCTTACCTACTGCTAATACCTCTTCCTATACACCCAGCACCTACTGACCTTAGCTGCTGCTAATATCTCTTCCTATACACCCAGCACCTACTGACCTTACCTGCTGCTAATACCTCTTCCTATACACCCAGCACCTACTGACCTTACCTGCTGCTAATACCTCTTCCTATACACCCAGCACCTACTGACCTTACCTGATGCTAATACCTCTTCCTATACACCCAGCACCTACTGACCTTACCTGCTGCTAATACCTCTTCCTATACACCCAGCAAACTACTGACCTTACCTGCTGCTAATACCTCTTCCTATACACCCAGCAAACTACTGACCTTACCTACTGCTAATACCTCTTCCTATACACCCAGCACCTACTGACCTTACCTGCTGCTAATACCTCTTCCTATACACCCAGCACAGTACTGACCTTACCTGCTGCTAATGCCTCTTCCTATACACCCAGCACCTACTGACCTTACCTGCTGCTAATATCTCTTCCTATACACCCAGCACCTACTGACCTTACCTGCTGCCAATACCTCTTCCTATACACCCAGCACTTACTGACCTTACCTGCTGCTAATACCTCTCCCTATACACCCAGCACCTACTGACCTTACCTGCTGCTAATACCTCTTCCTATACACCCAGCACCTACTGACCTTACCTGCTGCTAATACCTCTTCCTATACACCCAGCACCTACTGACCTTACCTGCTGCTAATACCTCTTCCTATACACCCAGCACCTACTGACCTTACCTGCTGCTAATACCTCTTCCTATACACCCAGTACCTACTGACCTTACCTGCTGCTAATACCTCTTCCTATACACCCAGCACCTACTGACCTTACCTGCTGCTAATACCTCTTCCTATACACCCAGCACCTACTGACCTTACCTGCTGACTAATACCTCTTCCTATACACCCAGCACCTACTGACCTTACCTGCTGCTAATACCTCTCCCTATACACCCAACACCTACTGACCTTACCTGCTGCTAATACCTCTTCCTATACACCCAGCACCTACTGACCTTACCTGCTGCTAATACCTCTTCCTATACACCCAGTACCTACTGACCTTACCTGCTGCTAATACCTCTTCCTATACACCTAGCACGTACTGACCTTACCTGCTGCTAATACCTCTTCCTATACACCTAGCACGTACTGACCTTACCTGCTGCTAATACCTCTTCCTATACACCCAGCACCTACTGACCTTACCTGCTGCTAATACCTCTCCCTATACACCCAGAACCTACTGACCTTACCTGCTGCTAATACCTCTTCCTATACACCCAGCACCTACTGACCTTACCTGCTGCTAATACCTCTTCCTATACACCCAGCACCTACTGACCTTACCTGCTGCTAATACCTCTTCCTATACACCTAGCACGTACTGACCTTACCTGCTGCTAATACCTCTTCCTATACACCCAGCACCTACTGACCTTACCTGCTGCTAATACCTCTTCCTATACACCCAGCACCTACTGACCTTACCTGCTGCTAATACCTCTTCCTATACACCCAGCACCTACTGACCTTACCTGCTGCTAATACCTCTTCCTATACACCCAGCACCTACTGACCTTACCTGCTGCTAATACCTCTTCCTATACACCCAGCACCTACTGACCTTACCTGCTGCTAATACCTCTTCCTATACACCCAGCACCTACTGACCTTACCTGCTGCTAATACCTCTTCCTATACACCCAGCACCTACTGACCTTACCTGCTGCTAATACCTCTTCCTATACACCCAGCACCTACTGACCTTACCTGCTGCTAATACCTCTTCCTATACACCCAGCACCTACTGACCTTACCTGCTGCTAATACCTCTTCCTATACACCCAGCACCTACTGACCTTACCTGCTGCTAATACCTCTTCCTATACACCCAGCACCTACTGACCTTACCTGCTGCTAATACCTCTTCCTATACACCCAGCACCTACTGACCTTACCTGCTGCTAATACCTCTTCCTATACACCCAGCACCTACTGACCTTACCTGCTGCTAATACCTCTTCCTATACACCCAGCACCTACTGACCTTACCTGCTGCTAATACCTCTTCCTATACACCCAGCACCTACTGACCTTACCTGCTGCTAATACCTCTTCCTATACACCCAGCACCTACTGACCTTACCTGCTGCTAATACCTCTGCCTATACACCCAGCACCTACTGACCTTACCTGCTGCTAATACCTCTTCCTATACACCCAGCACCTACTGACCTTACCTGCTGCTAATACCTCTTCCTATACACCCAGCTCCTACTGACCTTACCTGCTGCTAATACCTCTTCCTATACACCCAGCACCTACTGACCTTACCTGCTGCTAATACCTCTTCCTATACACCCAGCACCTACTGACCTTACCTGCTGCTAATACCTCTTCCTATACACCCAGCACCTACTGACCTTACCTGCTGCTAATACCTCTTCCTATACACCCAGCACCTACTGACCTTACCTGCTGCTAATACCTCTTCCTATACACCCAGCACCTACTGACCTTACCTGCTGCTAATACCTCTTCCTATACACCCAGCACCTACTGACCTTACCTGCTGCTAATACCTCTTCCTATACACCCAGCACCTACTGACCTTACCTGCTGCTAATACCTCTTCCTATACACCCAGCACCTACTGACCTTACCTGCTGCTAATACCTCTTCCTATACACCCAGCACCTACTGACCTTACCTGCTGCTAATACCTCTTCCTATACACCCAGCACCTACTGACCTTACCTGCTGCTAATACCTCTTCCTATACACCCAGCACCTACTGACCTTACCTGCTGCTAATACCTCTTCCTATACACCCAGCACCTACTGACCTTACCTGCTGCTAATACCTCTTACTATACACCCAGCGCCTACTGACCTTACCTGCTGCTAATACCTCTTCCTATACACCCAGCGCCTACTGACCTTACCTGCTGCTAATACCTCTCCTATACACCCAGCACCTACTGACCTTACCTGCTGCTAATACCTCTTCCTATACACCCAGCGCCTACTGACCTTACCTGCTGCTAATACCTCTTCCTATACACCCAGCACCTACTGACCTTACCTGCTGCTAATTCCTCTTCCTATACACCCAGCACCTACTGACCTTACCTGCTGCTAATACCTCTTCCTATACACCCAGCACCTACTGACCTTACCTGCTGCTAATACTTCTTCCTATACACCCAGCACCTACTGACCTTACCTGCTGCTAATACCTCTTCCTATACACCCAGCACCTACTGACCTTACCTGCTGCTAATACCTCTTCCTATACACCCAGCACCTACTGACCTTACCTGCTGCTAATACCTCTTCCTATACACCCAGCACCTACTGACCTTACCTGCTGCTAATACCTCTTCCTATACACCCAGCACCTACTGACCTTATCTGCTGCTAATACCTCTTTTCCTATACACCCAGCACCTACTGACCTTATCTGCTGCTAATACCTCTTTTCCTATACACCCAGCACCTACTGACCTTACCTGCTGCTAATATCTCTTCCTATACACCCAGCACCTACTGACCTTACCTGCTGCTAATACCTCTTCCTATACACCCAGCACCTAATGACCTTACCTGCTGCTAATACCTCTTCCTATACACCCAGCACCTACTGACCTTACCTGCTGCTAATACCTCATCCTATACACCCAGCACCTACTGACCTTACCTACTGCTAATACCTCTTCCTATACACCCAGCACCTACTGACCTTACCTGCTGCTAATACCTCTTCCTATACACCCAGCACCTACTGACCTTACCTGCTGCTAGTACCTCTTCCTATACTCACAGCACCTACTGACCTTACCTGCTGCTAATACCTCTTCCTATACACCCAGCACCTACTGACCTCACCTGCTGCTAATACCTCTTCCTATACACCCAGCACCTACTGACCTTACCTGCTGCTAATACCTCTTCCTATACACACAGCACCTACTGACCTTACCTGCTGCTAATACCTCTTCCTATACACCCAGCGCCTACTGACCTTACCTGCTGCTAATACCTCTTCCTATACACCCAGCGCCTACTGACCTTACCTGCTGCTAATACCTCTTCCTATACACCCAGCGCCTACTGACCTTACCTGCAGCTAATAACTCTTCCTATACACCCATCGCCTACTGACCTTACCTGCTGCTAATACCTCTTCCTATACACCCAGCACCTACTGACCTTACCTGCTGCTAATACCTCTTAATATACACACAGCGCCTACTGACCTTACCTGCTGCTAATACCTCTTCCTATACACACAGCGCCTACTGACCTTACCTGCAGCTAATAACTCTTCCTATACACCCAGCACCTACTGACCTTACCTGCTGCTAATACCTCTTCCTATACACCCAGCACCTACTGACCTTACCTGCTGCTAATACCTCTTCCTATACACCCAGCGCCTACTGACCTTACCTGCAGCTAATAACTCTTCCTATACACCCAGCGCCTACTGACCTTACCTGCTGCTAATACCTCTTCCTATACACCCAGCGCCTACTGACCTTACCTGCAGCTAATAACTCTTCCTATACACCCAGCACCTACTGACCTTACCTACTGCTAATACCTCTTCCTATACACCCAGCACCTACTGACCTTACCTGCAGCTAATAACTCTTCCTATACACCCAGCACCTACTGACCTTACCTACTGCTAATACCTCTTCCTATACACCCAGCACCTACTGACCTTACCTGCTGCTAATACCTCTTCCTATACACCCAGCACCTACTGACCTTACCTGCAGCTAATACCTCTTCCTATACACCCAGCACCTACTGACCTTACCTGCTGCTAATACCTCTTCCTATACACCCAACACCTACTGACCTTACTTGCTGCTAATATCTCTTCCTATACACCCAGTCCCTACTGACCTTACCTACTGCTAATACCTCTTCCTATACACCCAGCACAGTACTGACCTTACCTGCTGCTAATGCCTCTTCCTATACACCCAGCATCTACTGACCTTACCTGCTGCTAATACCTCTTCCTATACACCCAGCACCTACTGACCTTACCTGCTGCTAATACCTCTTCCTATACACCCAGCACCTACTGACTTTACCTGCTGCTAATACCTCTTCCTATACCCCCAGCACCTACTGACCTTACCTGCTGCTAATACCTCTTCCTATACCCCCAGCACCTACTGACCTTACCTGCTGCTAATACCTCTTCCTATACACCCAGCACCTACTGACCTTACCTGCTGCTAATACCTCTTCCTATACACCCAGCACCTACTGACCTTACCTGCTGCTAATACCTCTTCCTATACACCCAGCACCTACTGACCTTACCTGCTGCTAATACATCTTCCTATACACCCGGCACCTACTGACCTTACCTGCTGCTACTACCTCTTCCTATGCACCCAGCACCTACTGACCTTACCTGCTGCTAATACCTCTTCCTATACACCCAGTCCCTACTGACCTTACCTACTGCTAATACATATACACCCAGCACCTATTGACCTTACCTGCTGCTAACACCTCTTCCTATACACCCAGCACCTAATGACCTTACCTGCTGCTAATATCTCTTCCTATACACCCAGCACCTACTGACCTTACCTGCTGCTAATACCTCTTCCTATACACCCAGCACCTACTGACCTTAGCTGCTGCTAATACCTCTTCCTATACACCCAGCACCTACTGACCTTAGCTGCTGCTAATACCTCTTCCTATACACCCAGCACCTACTGACCTTACCTGCTGCTAATACCTCTTCCTATACACCCAGCACCTACTGACCTTACCTATTGCTAATACCTCTTCCTATACACCCAGCACCTACTGACCTTACCTGCTGCTAATACCTCTTCCTATATACCCAGCACCTACTGACCTTACCTGCTGCTAATACCTCCTTCCTATACACCCAGCACCTACTGACCTTACCTGCTGCTAATACCTCTTCCTATACACCCAGCACCTACTGACCTTACCTACTGCTAATACCTCTTCCTATACACCCAGCACCTACTGACCTTACCTGCTGCTAATACCTCTTCCTATACACCCAGCACCTACTGACCTTACCTGCTGCTATTAAATCTTCCTATACACCCAGCACCTACTGACCTTATCTGCTGCTAATACCTCTTCCTATACATCCAGCACCTACTGACCATACCTGCAGCTAATAACTCTTCCTATACACCCAGCACCTACTGACCATACCTGCAGCTAATACCTCTTCCTATACACCCAGCACCTACTGACCTTACCTACTGCTAATACCTCTTCCTATACACCCAGCACCTACTGACCTTACCTGCAGCTAATAACTCTTCCTATACACCCAGCACCTACTGACCTTACCTATTGCTAATACCTCTTCCTATACACCCAGCACCTACTGACCTTACCTGCTGCTAATATCTCTTCCTATACACCCAGCACCTACTGCTAATACCTCTTCCTAAACACCCAGCACCTACTGACCTTACCTGCTCCTAATACCTCTCCCTATACACCCAGCACCTACTGCTAATACCTCTTCCTATACACCCAGCACCTACTGACCTTACCTGCTGCTAATACCTCTTCCTATACACTCAGCACCTACTGACCTTACCTGCTGCTAATACCTCTTCCTATACACCCAGCACCTACTGACCTTACCTACTGCTAATATCTCTTCCTATACACCCAGCACCTACTGACCTTACCTGCTGCTAATACCTCTCCCTATACACCCAGCACCTTACTGACCTTACCTGCTGCTAATATCTCTTCCTATACACCCAGCACCTACTGACCTTACCTACTGCTAATATCTCTTCCTATACACCCAGCACCTACTGACTTCACCTGCTGCTAATACCTCTTCCTATACACCCAGCAACTACTGACCTTACCTGCTGCTAATATCTCTTCCTATACACCCAGCACCTACTGACCTTACCTACTGCTAATATCTCTTCCTATACACCCAGCACCTACTGACCTTACCTGCTGCTAATACCTCTTCCTATACACCTAGCACCTACTGACCTTACCTGCTGCTAATACCTCTTCCTATACACCCAGCAACTACTGACCTTACCTGCTGCTAATATCTCTTCCTATACACCCATCATCTACCGACCTTACCTGCTGCTAATACTTCTTCCTATAGACCCAGCACCTACTGACCTTACCTGCTGCTAATACCTCTCCCTATACACCCAGCACCTACTGACCTTACCTGCTGCTAATACCTCTTCCTATACACCCAGCACCTACTGACCTTATCTGCTGCTATTACCTCTTCCTATACACCCAGCACATACTGACCTTACCTGCTGCTAATACCTCTTCCTATACACCCAGCACCTACTGACCTTAACTGCTGCTAATACCTCTTCCTATACACCCAGCACATACTGACCATACCTGCTGCTAATACCTCTTCCTATACACTCAGCACCTACTGACCTTACCTGCTGCTAATACCTCTTCCTATACACCCAGCACCTACTGACCTTACCTACTGCTAATACCTCTTCCTATACACCCAGCACCTACTGACCCTACCTGCTGCTGATACCTCTTCCTATACACCCAGCACCTACTGACCTTACCTGCTGCTAATACCTCTTCCTATACACCCAGCACCTACTGACCTTACCTGATGCTAATACCTCTTCCTATACACCCAGCGCCTACTGACCTTACCTGCTGCTAATACCTCTTCCTATACACCCAGCACCTACTGACCTTACCTGCTGCTAATACCTCTTCCTATACACCCAGCACCTACTGACCTTACCTGCTGCTAATACCTCTTCCTATACACCCAGCACGTACTGACCTTACCTGCTGCTAATACCTCTTCCTATACACCCAGCACCTACTGACCTTACCTGCTGCTAATACCTCTTCCTATACACCCAGCACATACTGACCATACCTGCTGCTAATACCTCTTCCTATACACTCAGCACCTACTGACCTTACCTGCTGCTAATACCTCTTCCTATACACACAGCACCTACTGACCTTACCTGCTGCTAATACCTCTTCCTATACACACAGCAGCTACTGACCTTACCTGCTGCTAATACCTCTTCCTATACACCCAGCACCTACTGACCTCACCTGCTGCTAATACCTCTTCCTATACACCCAGCACCTTACTGACCTTACCTGCAGCTAATACCTCTTCCTATACACCCAGCACTTACTGACCTTACGTGCTGCTAATACCTCTTCCTATACACCCAGCACATACTAACCTTACCTACTGCTAATACCTCTTCCTATACACTCAGCACCTACTGACCTTACCTGCTGCTAATACCTCTTCCTATACACCCAGCACCTACTGACCTTACCTGCTGCTGATACCTCTTCCTATACACCCAGCACCTACTGACCTTACCTGCTGCTGATACCTCTTCCTATACACCCAGCACCTACTGACCTTACCTGCTGCTGATACCTCTTCCTATACACCCAGCACCTACTGACCTTACCTGCTGCTGATACCTCTTCCTATACACCCAGCACCTACTGACCTTACCTGCTGCTGATACCTCTTCCTATACACCCAGCACCTACTGACCTTACCTGCTGCTAATATCTCTTCCTATACACCCAGCACCTACTGACCTTACCTGCTGCTGATACCTCTTCCTATACACCCAGCACCTACTGACCTTACCTGCTGCTAATACCTCTCCCTATACACCCAGCACCTACTGACCTTACCTGCTGCTAATACCTCTTCCTATACACCCAACACCTACTGACCTTACCTGCTGCTAATACCTCTTCCTATACACCCAACACCTACTGACCTTACCTGCTGCTAATACCTCTTCCTATACACCCAGCACCTACTGACCTTACCTGCTGCTAATATCTCTTCCTATATACCCAGCACCTACTGACCTTACCTGCTGCTAATACCTCTTCCTATACCCCCAGCACCTACTGACCTTACCTGCTGCTAATAACTCTTCCTATACACTCAGCACCTACTGACCTCACCTGCTGCTGATACCTCTTCCTATACACCCAGCACCTACTGACCTTACCTGCTGCTAATACCTCTTCCTATACACCCAGCACCTACTGACTTTACCTGCTGCTAATACCTCTTCCTATACACCCAGCACCTACTGACCTTACCTGCTGCTATTAAATCTTCCTATACACCCAGCACCTACTGACCTTACCTGCTCATAATAACTCTTCCTATACACCCAGCACCTACTGACCTTATCTGCTGCTAATACCTCTTCTTATACACCCAGCATCTACTGACCTTACCTGCTGCTAATATCTCTTCCTATACACCCAGCACCTACTGACCTTACCTGCTGCTAATATCTCTTCCTATACACCCAGCACCTACTGACCTTACCTGCTGCTAATACCTCTTCCTATACATCCAGCACCTACTGACCTTACCTGCTGCTAATACCTCTTCCTATACACCCAGCACCTACTAACCTTACCTGCTGCTAATAACTCTTCCTATACACCCAGCACCTACTGACCTTACCTGCTGCTAATACCTCTTCCTATACACCCAGCACTTACTGACCTTACCTGCAGCTAATACCTCTTCCTATACACCCAGCACTTACTGACCTTACGTGCTGCTAATACCTCTTCCTATACACCCAGCACATACTGACCTTACCTACTGCTAATACCTCTTCCTATACACCCAGCACCTACTGACCTTACCTGCTGCTATTACCTCTTCCTATACACCCAGCACCTACTGATCTTACCTGCTGCTAATAACTCTTCCTATACACCCAGCACCTACTGACCTTACCTGCTGCTAATATCTCTTCCTATACACCCAGCACCTACTGACCTTACCTGCTGCTAATATCTCTTCCTATACACCCAGCACCTACTGACCTTACCTGCTGCTAATATCTCTTCCTATACACCCAGCACCTACTGACCTTACCTGCTGCTAGTACCTCTTCCTATACACCCAGCACCTACTGACCTTACCTGCTGCTAATACCTCTTCCTATACACCCAGCACCTACTGACCTTACCTGCTGCTAATACCTCTTCCTATACACCCAGCACCTACTGACCTTACCTGCTGCTAATACCTCTTCCTATACACCCAGCACCTACTGACCTTACCTACTGCTAATACCTCTTCCTATACACCCAGCACCTACTGACCTTACCTGCTGCTAATACCTCTTCCTATACACCCAGCACCTACTGACCTTACCTGCTGCTAATACCTCTTCCTATACACCCAGCACCTACTGACCTTACCTACTGCTAATACCTCTTCATATACACCCAGCACCTACTGACCTTACCTGCTGCTAATACCTCTTCCTATACACCCAGCACCTACTGACCTTACCTGCTGCTAATACCTCTTCCTATACACCCAGCACCTACTGACCTTACCTGCTGCTAATACCTCTTCCTATACACACAGCACCTACTGACCTTACCTGCTGCTATTACCTCTTCCTATACACACAGCACCTACTGACCTTACCTGCTGCTAATACCTCTTCCTATACACCCAGCACCTACTGACCTTACCTGCTACTAATACCTCTTCCTATACACCCAGCACCTACTGACCTTACCTGCTGCTAATACCTCTTCCTATACACCCAGCACCTACTGACCTTACCTACTGCTAATACCTCTTCCTATACACCCAGCACCTACTGACCTTACCTGCTGCTAATACCTCTCCCTATACACCCAGCACCTACTGACCTTACCTGCTGCTAATACCTCTTCCTATACACCCAACACCTACTGACCTTACCTGCTGCTATTACCTCTTCCTATACACCCAGCACCTACTGACCTTACCTGCTGCTAATACCTCTTCCTATACACCCAGCACCTACTGACCTTACCTGCTGCTAATACCTCTTCCTATACACCCAGCACCTACTGACCTTACCTGCTGCTAATAACTCTTCCTATACACCCAGCACCTACTGACCTTACCTGCTGCTAATACCTCTTCCTATACACCCAGCACCTACTGACATTACCTGCTGCTAATACCTCTTCCTATACACCCAGCACCTACTGCTAATACCTCTTCCTATACACCCAGCACCTACTGACCTCACCTGCTGCTAATACCTCTTCCTATACACCCAGCACTTACTGACCTTACCTGCTGCTAATACCTCTTCCTATACACCCAGCACTTACTGACCTTACCTGCTGCTAATACCTCTTCCTATACACCCAGCACCTACTGACCTTACCTGCTGCTAATACCTCTTCCTATACACCCAGCACCTACTGACCTTACCTGCTGTTAATACCTCTTCCTATACACCCAGCACCTACTGACCTTACCTGCTGTTAATACCTCTTCCTATACACCCAGCACCTACTGACCTTACCTGCTGCTAATACCTCTTCCTATACACCCAGCACCTACTGACCTTACCTGCTGCTAATACCTCTTCCTATACACCCAGCACCTACTGACCTTACCTGCTGCTAATACCTCTTCCTATACACCCAGCACCTACTGACCTTACCTGCTGCTAATACCTCTTCCTATACACCCAGCACCTACTGACCTTACCTGCTGCTAATTTCTCTTCCTATACAACAGCACCTACTGACCTTACCTGCTGCTAATACCTCTTCCTATACACCCAGCACCTACTGACCTTACCTGCTGCTAATACCTCTTCCTATACACCCAGCGCCTACTGACCTTACCTGCTGCTAATACCTCTTCCTATACACCCAGCACCTACTGACCTTACCTGCTGCTAATAACTCTTCCTATACACCCAGCACGTACTGACCTTACCTGCTGCTAATACCTCTTCCTATACACCCAGCACCTTACTGACCTTACGTGCTGCTAATACCTCTTCCTATACACCCAGCACCTACTTACCTTACCTGCTGCTAATACCTCTTCCTATACACCCAGCACCTACTGACCTTACCTACTGCTAATGCCTCTTCCTATACACCCAGCACCTACTGACCTTACCTGCTGCTAATACCTCTTCCTATACACCCAGCACCTACTGACCTTACCTGCTGCTATTAAATCTTCCTATACACCCAGCACCTACTGACCTTACCTGCTGCTAATACCTCTTCCTATACACCCAGCACCTACTGACCTTACCTGCTGCTAATACCTCTTCCTATACATCCAGCACCTACTGACCTTACCTGCTGCTAATACCTCTTCCTATACACCCAGCACCTACTAACCTTACCTGCTGCTAATACCTCTTCCTATACACCCAGCACTTACTGACCTTACCTGCAGCTAATACCTCTTCCTATACACCCAGCACTTACTGACCTTACGTGCTGCTAATACCTCTTCCTATACACCCAGCACATACTGACCTTACCTACTGCTAATACCTCTTCCTATACACCCAGCACCTACTGACCTTACCTGCTGCTAATAACTCTTCCTATACACCCAGCACCTACTGACCTTACCTGCTGCTAATACCTCTTCCTATACACCCAGCACCTACTGACCTTACCTGCTGCTAATACCTCTTCCTATACACCCAGCACCTACTGACCTTACCTGCTGCTAATACCTCTTCCTATACACCCAGCACCTACTGACCTTACCTGCTGCTAATACCTCTTCCTATACACCCAGCACCTACTGACGTTACCTGCTGCTAATACCTCTTCCTATACACCCAGCACCTACTGACCTTACCTGCTGCTAATACCTCTTCCTATACACCCAGCACCTACTGACCTTACCTGCTGCTAATACCTCTTCCTATACACCTAGCACCTACTGACCTTACCTGCTGCTAATACCTCTTCCTATACACCCAGCACCTACTGACCTTACCTGCTGCTAATACCTCTTCCTATACACCCAGCACCTACTGACCTTACCTGCTGCTAATACCTCTTCCTATACACCCAGCACCTACTGACCTTACCTGCTGCTAATACCTCTTCCTATACACCCAGCACCTACTGACCTTACCTGCTGCTAATACCTCTTCCTATACACCCAGCACCTACTGACCTTACCTGCTGCTAATACCTCTTCCTATACACCCAGCACCTACTGACCTTACCTGCTGCTAATACCTCTTCCTATACACCCAGCACCTACTGACCTTACCTGCTGCTAATACCTCTTCCTATACACCCAGCACCTACTGACCTTACCAGCTGCCTAATACCTCTTCCTATACACCCAGCACCTACTGACCTTACCTGCTGCTAATACCTCTTCCTATACCCCCAGCACCTACTGACCTCACCTGCTGCTGATACCTCTTTCTATACACCCAGCACCTACTGACCTTACCTGCTTCTAATACCTCTTCCTATACACCTAGCACCTACTGACCTTACCTGCTGCTAATACCTCTTCCTATACACCAGCACCTACTGACCTTACCTGCTGCTAATACCTCTTCCTATACACCCAGCACCTACTGACCTTATCTGCTGCTAATACCTCTTCCTATACACCCAGCACCTACTGACCTTACCTGCTGCTAATACCTCTTCCTATACACACAGCACCTACTGACCTTACCTGCTGCTAGTACCTCTTCCTATACACCCAGCACCTACTGACCTTACCTGCTGCTAGTACCTCTTCCTATACACCCAGCACTTACTGACCTTACCTGCTGCTAATACCTCTTCCTATACACCCAGCACCTACTGACCTAACCCGCTGCTAATACCTCTTCCTATACACCCAGCACATACTGACCTTACCTGCTGCTAATACCTCTTCCTATACACCCAGCACTTACGGACCTTACCTGCTGCTAATACCTCTTCCTGTACACCCAGCACCTACTGACCTCACCTGCTGCTAATACCTCTTCCTGTACACCCAGCACCTACGGACCTTACCTGCTGCTAATACCTCTTCCTATACACCCAGCACCTACTGACCTCACCTGCTGCTAATACCTCTTCCTATACACCCAGCACCTACTGACCTTACCTGCTGCTAATACCTCTTCCTATACACCCAGCACCTACTGACCTTACCTGCTGCTAATACCTCTTCCTATACACCCAGCACCTACTGACCTTACCTGCTGCTAATACCTCTTCCTATACACCCAGCACCTACTGACCTCACCTGCTGCTAATACCTCTTCCTATACACCCAGCACCTACTGACCTTACCTGCTGCTAATACCTCTTCCTATACACCCAGCACCTACTGACCTTACCTGCTGCTAATACCTCTTCCTATACACCCAGCACCTACTGACCTTACCTGCTGCTAATACCTCTTCCTATACACCCAGCACCTACTGACCTTACCTGCTGCTAATACCTCTTCCTATACACCCAGCACCTACGGACCTTACCTGCTGCTAATACCTCTTCCTGTACACCCAGCACCTACTGACCTCACCTGCTGCTAATACCTCTTCCTGTACACCCAGCACCTACGGACCTTACCTGCTGCTAATACCTCTTCCTATACACCCAGCACCTACTGACCTCACCTGCTGCTAATACCTCTTCCTATACACCCAGCACCTACTGACCTTACCTGCTGCTAATACCTCTTCCTATACACCCAGCACCTACTGACCTTACCTGCTGCTAATACCTCTTCCTATACACCTAGCACCTACTGACCTTACCTGCTGCTAATACCTCTTCCTATAGACCCAGCACCTACTGACCTTACCTGCTGCTAATACCTCTTCCTATACACCCAGCACCTACTGACCTTACCTGCTGCTAATACCTCTTCCTATACACCCAGCACCTACTGACCTTACCTGCTGCTAATACCTCTTCCTATACACCCAGCACCTACTGACCTTACTTTTTGTACCAATGTTTTTTTTTTCAAATTTCTCATCTGAAATAATTCCAAAAACCTGTTTGTTTTGTTACAGACAGTAAAATATTGTGTTTATAATCAGCCGTTGGATTTTTGCAACCTAAATGATTTTACACTCAAGGTATTAAATGTCAAGTCTCACTTATTTGTTTTATCCTCCATTTTATTTATTTTTAAACATCACTACTCATTTGATCCTCCCCTCCCGGAACATCACCTGAATCACAAATCTTTGCACCATCTGCAATCAGACAAACCTTCCTCTGAAGCTCACGACCAATATACTCTTATGGATATGAGTTAACCAAAGACTAACCCCTGAGGCACAACAGCAGGATATTTAACATTTTCTACCCCATCTAACTAGTCCAGATTAAGACAGCACTCTATTGATATACAGGATAGTACCAAATGCCTTACAAAAAATATATATTTACAGATCCACTCTAACACCAGTTACATTGTCAGAACAACTTGTTTTCGAATCTGTGCTTCAATGAACATTAAGCTCACTGTATCTGAAAGCCATTAATAAGAAGACACACAGAAATCTTTAATTGCTGAAAATCTCTGGGTTAAAACCATAATGTTCTCGATGATAGTAAATAAAGTTGCTATTTGGTGGCAGATGGTCTCCCTCCTTATGTTGGACCCACATTTACCTCTCACTGTAATGCGACCGTGCTAGGCTCCAGCAACATCTCATATAAAGCTGCAGCATATGCTCTGCTACGGTTACAAGTGACATTTGTATTTTATTACCCCAATATGGTTCTGCCGCTCGTGCAGGCGCCTCTAGTGACTAATGAGTGAGGGTCTCGGCAGCAAGGACAGTGCTGCCACTGTGTGGGGAGGTCACCATGTCATTTATGCAAACAAATGTGCATTTGATAAACAGATCCCTTTGTTACCAAAGCTGCTTTATCGTGCAGTCTTAAAATAAATGACAATTATATTAATCCTCAGAGCCACTATTTAGTCATAAGAAAAGCAAGGCAAGCAAACTGTATTGTATACGTTTTAATGGTCACACGGACTCCAGGCTGGTTTAGTATGGTACAAGGAATAATATATTTAAATGTTGTGTTTTGGTTTTTTTTATAAAAAGGGTAAGTTTTACTCCCTCACACCCCCATTTCCTCCTGTCAATATTCTATGTTAGCTCCCAGCTGGTATCCTGGGTCGGGTTCACTGCGGGTCCTCAAAGTGTACGTGGGGCTGAGCATCATATTCAGTGCAGCAGTCCTAAAAGGGATTAACACCCTCTGTTTCCACCACTGTATCGGGAGGAGACAGAAGTGTCAAAATATTGTGTCTTATTTTCTCTGTGGAAATCATACAGCGTACAGTTCATAAATCTTCTTGGCGAAGTACACCAGAGCAGCAAGCGCTATTGTATTGTGCAGTCTTTTTCTGTGGACATCATCTTTTCGTACAAGCACCACTGGCGAAGAGGAGGTGAGGGTGTGCAGCGGCAGCCGCGACAGTTTATAGGCATCATACTCAACCTGGTACTTGCAGCAGGGGTCAAACTGCCAAGAGATGCCGTAAAGGGCAGAGCAGGCTACACTAAGCACACCAGCAGGCAGCGAAACATAGTGTGAGTACTCAGAGGGAAGGGCTAGAGGGGTAAGGAGGCAGGCTGTGCCCGATAGGACCGCTGTCTTGTGCAGGCAATTCCCCACAGTGATCCAGCGAGCCGTCTCATCTCCGATCCGTGTGGGCTCGATTACTATGTATTTGTACTGAGCTTCCAGCGCCTGCTCCAGCTCATACTCAAACTGGTCTTGTGCATTGTCCCCATTGTAAATTTCGTGCACAATGTAGCATTCACCCGATGAAAGGGCCACCCTGAGGAAGAAAGAAAGCGTTATTCTACTGCATAGTTTCATTATTCTGAACTAGACAAGCACACTGTGCATCTATCCTACAGCAGGTCACCTTGGGAACAAAGGCCCTCAGCACCAAAAAAATGGGCCCCTTATGACACAGGTGAAGGGATTTTCACCTAACTCATACAGCACCTCATGGAAAATAGTTTTTTTTTTTTTTTTTTACCTACAACACGATTTAAACATTAAACACCTGTTGCTTTTGTATAAAAATTGTGCTTTACCCCGTACTCCCTAGAGTAAGCAAATTCAGTAACCTGCAAATTACATAAACTGGCTATTTGATACGCTGCATTTTCAGGTTACAGAATTTGTTTTCCAGCCTCTGTAGAGAGCGGCACAAGTACAATTTCTACACAAAAGCAAAAGGTGTAAAATGTCTTCATACTGAGCCCTCTAAATGACTTAATTTTAAATGAATTTATCAGGATCTGATATAAAAACAGCTGCCATCAAATGCACACCCCCATTAAATACATTACTGTCACAGTAAAAGTATGATGCTTAAAACTTTGTCTAATACCTTGTTAATAATGAATATATCCTTCCCCATAGCATCTGCAAAAAGGCAAACTTCCCCTGAATTCTACTATAATTATAACTAATTAAAACAGGCCCCATCACTGAACACTGAGGCACACCAATAGTGACAGCCCCTTCCATTGAATGCAATCCATCATCTGTCCTTAACCTAACATTCTACCCACTTTTGTTTGTTTTTACAGTGTGTGCTACTTCTCTGAATAACCAGATTGCATCAATTGTATTTTACAAAGATATCCAATACACTGTACAGTGCATCTAGAATGGAATTCTTCAAATATTCATACTGTTCTGTGGTGCTGGATTGGTGTTATTTTATCCATATGAAAGCACATAATGTGAGCAAGCATTTTTATTTCTCTTTCGAAAGGGACATTATAGTAAAAAACTAAAATACATTAAAGGGACACTAAACCCAAATTTTTACTTTCGTGATTCAGATAGAGCATGAAAGAAAAAAACTTGGGTTCAGTGTCCCTTTAATTTAATAGAGCAATATGTATAAACAAAATTTGACATTGACACTTATTAAAAATGATGCTGCTAAAGTAGTTAAAAATGAGCATAAAGTTTCCTGTTTTTAGCAGCTCTGATAAGAGCTTTGAATTCAGCCTTAATACACAATTCCCACACAGCCTGCTCTTTACACACTGTCCCTAGATAGCTATAAAATCAGTCTATAGCACTGGCTGTTTACTAAGGCAAAGATAATTTTATCCATATTTATATTTACCCATTATACTCCTACGTTATAAATTGTTATTGATCTGTTTATTGTAACATATTACTTTGGCAACACATGTAATAATGTCATGCTAATAAAGTATTCTTGACTTGATAAGAATTTGCCGGTTCCCTTCTCCCCACCCCAGCCTAGCAATGCTGCTGCTTCACCGCTCTTATAAGTAATGAATCAGAGGGAGGTAAAACCCGCTGCTACTTGCAGTGTGCACAACTGAGGGGACAGACAAGCTGCTGAGAAGCCCCTGATTCTGCAGCAATCGTCCTTTTTACTTGGTCTCCTAGAGAAAAAGAACATCCTGGTGTCCTTCTCAGAAACACTCCTGAGACAGTAAAACCCAGGACAGCAGCTTCTGATTCATTACTTATAGGAGCCGTGGAGCAGCAGCATTGCTAGGCTGGGGAGGGGAGAAGGGAACCGGCAAATTCTTATCTTTGCCTTAGTAAACAGCCAGTGCTAGAGACTGCTTTTAATGCTATCTAGGGACAGTAAAGAGCAGGCTGTGTGGGAAGTATTACGGCGGCCATATTCAAAGTTCTTATGAGGGCTGCTAAAATGAGGAAGCTTTATGCTCATTTTTAACTAATTCAGCAGGACATTTTTTAATAAGTGTCCATGGCAAATTTTCTCTATCAAATTATTGTATTTTAATTTTTGACTATAATGTCCCTTTAAAAGGGAAATCAAACCCAATTGTTTTCTTTCATGATTCAGATAGAAAATATGATTTAGATTCTTTAGATATCCTTTGTTCAAGAAATAGCAATGCGCATGAGTAAGCCAATCACGAGGCATCTATGTGCAGCACCAATAAGCAGCTACTGAGCTTATCTAGATATGCTTTTTTTAACAAAGGATATCAAAAGAAAGAAAATTATCGATTTGTAGAGCCCCAACAGATTCCTCAGCGCTATTATCATAGGCGGTATACAAGGTAACATTTATAGGGATCAAATGGGTAGAGGGCCCTGCCGAGAGTCGCACTGTTGCATACCAGTAGTATGTTGACGCGTTTCAGCCTCTCAAGACTACTTAGTCTTAAGAAAGGCCTGGGAAAGGCCAAAAACGCATCAACATACTACTGGTGAGCCCTATTTCATTATTCCTAAGGAGTTTTAAACCATATTGCACTATTGTTATTTTTTGTTTTTTACAGATTGAGGATTTTATACATTTTCACATTTCTGGTACCTTCTATGACAATTTTTGGTTACTTTTAAAGAAAAAGGATTCCAGTCTCATTACCTTTTCACACACATTTTTTAGGATTTTTATTGTTGTAATTTTCATCATCTTGTACCAAAAACACCGCACAGAGTTTTTGTTCTGAAGACACATCAGGAGAATACTTTTTATTTTTATCTTTGATTGTTTTTCACATTTGTCTTTGACCAACACAGTTTTTTGATTTTTTTGGACTTTATTCACTCATTACTTGGAACTCTTATCAATATTTATATTTTATTTACATTTTATTTTTATTTGCTTTATTGGTCATCAGGATTAGCAACACAAACACACTGAATCAACACTACCAAAGAAGATTTCCTTATCAAACATTCCTTACAGATGAGTTCACACAGACTGTTTTAACGCATGTAATATTTATGCTCACAACCAAGAATTGTACCATTGTGTTCTAAACCACGGAGTGGTATATGCTGCGACCACCTCACTAAGTTATATTGTTTATTTATTGTATTCTTTTATTTTGGAATCTTGTTTTATCTTGTATATCATGGATCTATGAAGCTTTTATCCTTTATTGTACTATGTATTGAAGTATGTTTTACTTTTAGTAATTAAAACTTTTTAAACGCCATCTAAACTTTTTACCGTATTTATCTCAGCCCTTTATGCTTGTAGCGCTCACTTCCCTATAACTATCTGAATGTGAGGAGTGAAAGATCTGAGTCAAATGTGACCCCCAAGACATTGGGCATGTGGGTAGGGGTAATGATGGAGTTGTCGACAGAGAGATGGGGTGGAGATTTTAGAAAGAGAGAAAATAAGGAGCTCAGTTTTGGAGAGGTTTAGCTTAAGTTAGTGAGAGGACATCCAGGAAGAGATGTGAGGAGATAAGTCAGGTGCAGAGAGGTAGATTTGGGTGTCATCTGCATACAAATGATATTGAAACCCGTGGGACTTTATTAAGGAACCTGATGATGTGTATATTGAGAAGAGAAGGGGACCGAGGACAGAGCCTGGAAAGTCGTTTAAAATTGCTGCTCTTTCTGAATCATGAAAAAAAAATACTAAATTTATGCTTACCTGATAAATTTATTTCCTAAGATATGGTGAGTCCACAACATCAATTACTGTTGGGAATATCACTCCTGGTCAGCAGGAGGAGGCAAAGAGCACCACAGCAAAGCTGTTAAGTATCACTTCCCTTCCCACAAACCCCAGTCATTTGACAGAAGGGAAATGGAAAAGGTACAATACAAAATAGTAGAGGTGCCTGACGTTTAGTCAAAAATAACTGTCTTAATAAAACAGGCAGGGTCGTGGACTCACCATATCCGGAAATAAATACATTTATCAGGTAAGCATAAAATTTGTTTTCTTTTCTAAGATATGGCGAGTCCACAACGTCATCAATTACTGTTGGGAACCAATACCCAAGCTAGAGGACACAGATGACTAGGGAGGGAGAACAAGACAGGCAGACCTAAACAGAAGGCACCACCGCTTGAAGAACCTTTCTCCCAAAAGAAAAAAAAAAAAAAAAAACTTGGCCGAGGCAAAAATATCAAATTTGAAAAAGTATGCAGAGAGGACCAAGTTGCAGCCTTGCAAATCAGTTCCACAGAAGCTTCATGTTTGAAAACCCACGAAGAGGAGACAGCCCTAGTGGAATGGGCTGTAATTCTCTCCGGAAGCTGCTGACAAGCAGCCACACAAGCAAAACGAATTTTACTTCTCAACCTTACGCTTCCCTAAGAAACAAACAGGGCAGAAGACCAGCAAATATCCTTAGTCGTCTGTAGGAAGAATTTTAGCGCACGAATAACATCCAAGTTGTGCAACAGACATTCTTTATGAGAGGAGAGGAAGGATTAGTACAGAGAGAAGGAACAACCATTTCTATCCCAAACCACTTTAGAGAGAGAAAACTCAATTTAGAATGAAGAACCGCCTTATCCACATGAAAGAAAAGGTAAGGCGAATCACACTGCAAGCCAAGAGTTCCTAAACTCCCCGAGCAGATGAGATAGCAATAAGAAACAAAACCTTCCAAGATAAAAACGTAGTATCTATGGAATGCAATGGCTCAAACAGAGCCTGTTGCAAAACCTTAAGGACAAGGTTAGAGCTCCAAGGAGGAGCAACAGACTTAAACACAGGCCTGATTCTAACCAGGGCCTGACAAAAAGATTGCACACCTGACACATTTGCCAGAAGCTTGTGTAACAGAACGGATAATGCAGAAATCAGACTCTTCAGAATACTGACTGATAAACCCTTCTCCAGACCTACCTGGAGAAAAGACAATATCCTAGGAATCCTGACCATACACCAAGAGGATTGGATTCACACAAAAAAAAGACCTTTACGCCATATATTATGGTAAGGCTTTCTAGTAACAGGCTTGCAAGCCTGAATCATGGTCTCAATGACCGACTCCAAAAAACCACACAGACAGAACTAAGCTTTCAATCTCCAAGCAGTCATCTTCAGAGAAACGAGATTTGGATGAAGGAATAGACCCTGAGTTAGAAGGTCCTTTCTCAGAGGAAACCTCCAAGATGAAAGATAACTTCCTTAGGCCTGCATACCATGCAGGAGCTATTAGATTACTGATGCTCTTTCTTGTGTGATACGAGCAATGACTTGTGGAAGGAGAGCAAACGGATGAAGCAGATATGCTAGACTGAAATCCCAAGGAACCACCAGAGCATCTATCAGGGCGGCCTATGGATCTCTTGACCTTGGAAGCTTGGCATTCTGCCGAGACGCCATCAGATGCAACCCCGGCACCCCCCATTTGAGGATTTACCTGAAGAACACCTCCGGATGGAGAGCCGGGATGAAATGTCTTTCTGCTCAGGAAATCTGCTTCCCAGTGTCCACCCCTGAAACGTGGATGGCAGATAAGACAGCAATTGTGGGCTTCCGCCCACTGAATAATCCAAGTCACCTCCTTTATGGCTAAGGAACTCAGAGTTCCTCGCTGGTGGTTGATGTAAGCCACAGAGTGTGGTGACATTTTATCACTGGAATATTAAAATATAGCTCACATATTTTATCCCTGGCAATTCACATAGCTGGTTTTAAAATGGAATATTAAAGTAGTTATTTGGCCTAGTGTCTGTCTAAGGAGGACACTCCCAATAGCCTTTGAATGGCATTTGATAAACCACTCCCTATTAAACTGGGGTATAAAAAACTGGAACACCAAAACTTCTTCCCCCTTCCATTTCCTGATGAAAATGATGGCTGATGTTGGACACATTGGTAAATTTCGCTAATAGAGTATATTCCTAGGATTATTTTAGCAGTGTTACACAAATTGGGGTTGTGGTAGAGTTGCCCTGTATTAATTATGTGGACTGTTTTGCTGTAAAATAGATGTGTATATATACACACACCTGTAAATATTTCTCTTATTATTAACATATATTGATTCCTAATAAACTCTTTGGAAACAATGGAGACTCTTTTAAACTAATTAATAACCACACAGAGGTGATATTGTCCAGCTGAAACCGGATAAACCGGGCTAAGGACAACTGAGGCCAAACCATCAGAGCATTGTAAATCGCTCTCAACTCCAAGATGTTAATGGGCAGAGCAGACTCCTCCCGAGTCCCTAATCCCTGCTCCTTAAACGAGTTCCAGACTGCTCCCAGCCCAGCAGGCTGGCGTCTGTGGTCACAATCACCCAGGAATGTCTCCGGAAGCATGCGCCCCGAGACAGATACTCCTGAAAAAACGCCACTGGAGAGAGCCTCTTAAAGCTGAACTAGATCTATCTTCAGAGAGATCCGAATGGTCACTGCTCCATTGCCTGAGCATATATAACTGCAGAGCTCTCAAATGGACTCGAGCAAAGGGAATGATGTCCATGGAACCATCAGACCAATTCCCTCCATACATTGAATCACTGAAAAGTGAAGGGAAAATCAGCTGCAGCTAGATTCAAACTCCCAACCCTCTGGTTGCAAGATGACTAAGCTATGTACCGTACCACTAGAGCTTGCTGTTGGCCAAACAGTAGACTACAGAGAGAGGTAAGAGGAAGAAATCTTTGATTATCTAACCTCTGATAGAAAAATTCTCATAGATAAAGAATCTAATAACGTCCCTGAGAAAATCACTCTTGCAGCTGGAACAAGGGAACTCTTCCCCAGATTCACTTCCCATCCATGGGAACATAGAAAAGACAAGATCTTCTTGAAAGAGTTTGCTCGAAGGAAGGATGGCACCTGGACCGTATATAGTCCAGGAAAGCACCCCTGCAACTCCCCGAGACCTGAATCTTTCTAGGAGTTTGAGAAGATCCCGTAGAATGGGAACATTAAGATACATTCTTCAGGTCTATGTTCGTCATGAACAGACCTTCTAGAACCAAAGGAAAATGGAATTCTATTTAAAGGACGGTACTCTGAGAAACTTGAAAATAAATACCTAGGCCCCGTTACCTTACCAGAACTGGAACTATCACTCCCAGGGAGGAAGGTCCTGAACCCAGTTCAAGAATGCCTCTTTTCATATCTGGACTGCAGATACTCCAGAAAGGAAAAAACAGCCCCTGGGAAGGAAAGCTTAGATTGCTTTCCCCTGAACTAAAAGCGATTGGGTTTCCAAGAAAAATGGTCTGTCACAGAAGTAAGAGGAAAAGAAAGACTTTCCATTAGTCTATTCCTCTTGACGTGTGGTAGAAAAGACCCTTCTCCACCCGTAAAGTCAGAAATTAATTCTGCCAGACCAGGTCCAAACAAGGTCTCATCTTTGTAAAGAAGCGCCAGAAGTTTGGACTTTGGGAAAACATTAAATATATACCAAATATGGCCACAGTTGACACATGTCTTGGACAAATAGGATATTGAACTTGCATATGCAAAGTTGTAGTGCCTAAGCTCACTAAGCCATAGGTAGGCTTCTCAGCTGACCAAGATTTCAGCCACAATGTCCCACGGGATAACACAGCAAGTGTAATTAGACAAGGCATTGCACCAAAAAGATGCCACACTTGACACAGTAGCAACACAACTGTAGGTTTCCATAAAACCCTAGCTGATCAAACAAACTTCCAGCTTCTTGTCCATGGATCCGTTAAGGAGCAGCTATCCTCTATAGGGATCAAAGTTCTTTGAGCCATAGTAGAAAAGGTTCCTTCTACTTAAGGCACTGTGCATTAAACGGAGCCAGGAACAGGAAAAATCCTTTAAAAGACGGGAGAAAGGTATCCCTAGCTTCTCCTATCCCTGTGAAAAATCTCCATAGCACGGATAGAAACACTTCCTCGTGGAAGGAACATCATAGAAAGGATAAAGTTGACAACGACAGGGTTATCGGTTTCGTCCAAGTAGCTAAAACCTTCTTCAACGATACACAAGGTGTTCAAGCATACATCTGAAGGTGACCACCACCTCAGCATCAGATGAAGGAATTATACTTTCCGAATCTGAGATTTTACCCTCAGAAAACTACCAGCGAATCCTCCTCACCAGACCTAGAAGAGAGAGCAACCAGTGTAGCAGAATGTGTAGCAGAAACCTATCGGAATTTTTAAAAGTCCTCTTGCCTTTTTCCCTGTAAGGAAGGAAAAGCAGATAAAGCTGCAGATACCGCAGTGGATACCTGAGCTGCAACAACTGTAGGCAAATACACTCCTCCAGGAGATTGAGAGGAACTGCAGGGCACTGCATGTGACGCCATAGAGGCTTGGGACATTTAAGGAGAAAGCTGTGGCATTGCCTAAATAGCATCATCCTGAGAGACATGAGGGAAGCACAATATATTTGATATAATCTTTTTTGGGGGGGGGAAAAAAATCAGTACTATCACTTTAAAAGTAAAGAGACATGCCATATAACAGGATAAACATAAATAAATATAGGAACAGACCCCTGTTCCACTCTTATACCGTATTATGATATGAAAATAACCTAAATACCCTCTAACAATAGGTTGATAAATTGGGAAAATTAAAGGGACAGTCAACACCAGAAATGTTATTGTTTTAAAAAAATAGATAATCCCTTTATTACCCATTGCCCAGTGTTGCATAACCAACAGTTATATTATTAAACTTTTTACCACTGTAATTACCTTGTATCTAAGCATCTTCTGACAGCCCCCCTTATCACACATTTTATTATCTATTGACTTGAATTTTCGCCAATTAATGCAGTGTCTGTCACAAGCCATGGGCGTGATCTCAATGTTATCTATATTGCTCACATGAACTAGCTCTCCCCTGTTGTGAAAAGCAAATAAAAAAAGCATGTGATAAGAGGCAGCCTAAGAGGCTTAGAATTTATCATATGAGCCTTCCTAGGTTTAGCTTTTAACTAAGAATACCAAAAGAACAAAGCAAACTTGGTGATAAAAGTAAATTGGAAAGTTGTTCAAAAAAAACTTTCATGTTTAAAATAGGGCATGTCATTTTAGACTTGACTGTCTCTTTAAGCAAAAGTAACTAAACACTACATGCCATATAACGGGATAGACATAAATAATATGGGAACAGACCCGTTCCAATCTTATACTCCTGTATTACGCCCCTGTTTGAGAAATTTATGAACCATCATGAGCAAGATACTAAAAAATAACTCCATGCAGGTCGCGGATGGTGTGAATGTGCCAACGCCAGCTTCATATTAGCACATTCACATAATGCATTGAAATAAACATACCTGATAGTTCAAATAGCAGCAAAAAAATAATACTCTTTTAGAACTCAAAACACACTGAGACTATCTCATCTGATTCTAAACCCCCGCTCCGATCTCAGTAGGAGAGGGAGGTGGGTCACGTGAGACAAATAGACCATAAAAACGGCACTGCTACATTAGTAACTAACAAAGGAGGCGGAGCCATTTTGAAACCCAGTGCGCGATCATACATGAGAAAACAGAGCCTGTTGCAATAGATGTCAGAGGTGCCTAATCATAAGCGCTTATATACAAATACCAGTTCTGCAATATCCTGCCGGATTGGAAAGAGACCCTAAATATATGCTGCTTAAATGCACAGTAGCCCACTGGACTATTAGAACATACTTTTCTTCAGAATTAAAGATTACAACTAAACTAATCCTGGTACTACTAACACAATTAGTACAGACAGATAACACACACACTAAATGCACAACTAAACTAATCCTGGTACTACCAACACAATTAGTACAGACAGATAACACACACACTAAATGCACAACTAAACTAATCCTGGTACTACCAACACAATTAGTACAGACAGATAACACACACACTAAATGCACAACTAAACTAATCCTGGTACTACCAACACAATTAGTACAGACAGATACCACACATACTAAATGCACAACTAAACTAATCCTGGTACTACCAACAAGATTAGTACAGACAGATAACACACACACTAAATGCACAACTAAACTAATCCTGGTACTACCAACACAATTAGTACAGACAGATAACACACACTAAATGCACAACTAAACTAATCCTGGTACTACCAACACAATTAGTACAGACAGATAACACACACACTAAATGCACAACTAAACTAATCCTGGTACTACCAACACAATTAGTACAGACAGATAACACACATACTAAATGCACAACTAAACTAATCCTGGTACTACCAACAAGATTAGTACAGACAGATAACACACACACTAAATGCACAACTAAACTAATCCTGGTACTACCAACACAATTAGTACAGACAGATAACACACACACTAAATGCACAATTAAACTAATCCTGGTACTACCAACACAATTAGTACAGACAGATAACACACATACTAAATATGCACAACTAAACTAATCCTGGTACTACCAACAAGATTAGTACAGACAGATAACACACATACTAAATATGCACAACTAAACTAATCCTGGTACTACCAACACGATTAGTACAGACAGATAACACACACACTAAATATGCACAACTAAACTAATCCTGGTACTACCAACACGATTAGTACAGACAGATAACACACATACTAAATATGCACAACTAAACTAATCCTGGTACTACCAACACGATTAGTACAGACAGATAACAGACACACTAAAGATGCACAACTAAACTAATCCTGGTACTACCAACACGATTAGTACAGACAGATAACAGACACACTAAAGATGCACAACTAAACTAATCCTGGTACTACCAACACGATTAGTACAGACAGATAACAGACACACTAAAGATGCACAACTAAACTAATCCTGGTACTACCAACACGATTAGTACAGACAGATAACACACACACTAAAGATGCACAACTAAACTAATCCTGGTACTACCAACACGATTAGTACAGACAGATAACACACATACTAAATGCACAACTAAACTAATCCTGGTACTACCAACAAGATTAGTACAGACAGATAACACACACACTAAATGCACAACTAAACTAATCCTGGTACTACCAACACAATTAGTACAGACAGATAACACACACACTAAAGATGCACAACTAAACTAATCCTGGTACTACCAACAAGATTAGTACAGACAGATAACAGACACACTAAAGATGCACAACTAAACTAATCCTGGTACTACCAACACGATTAGTACAGACAGATAACACACATACTAAATATGCACAACTAAACTAATCCTGGTACTACCAACAAGATTAGTACAGACAGATAACACACACACTAAAGAAGCACAAATAAACTAATCCTGGTACTACCAACACGATTAGTACAGACAGATAACACACACACTAAAGATGCACAACTAAACTAATCCTGGTACTACCAACACAATTAGTACAGACAGATAACACACACACTAAAGATGCACAACTAAACTAATCCTGGTACTACCAACACAATTAGTACAGACAGATAACACACACACTAAAGAAGCACAAATAAAATGTTTTGCCTTAAAGGGACAGTCAACACCAGAATTTTTGTTGTTTAAAAAGATAGATAATCCCTTTATTACCCATTCCCCAGTTTTTTGCAAAACCAACACTGTTATATTAATACACTTTTTACTTCTGTGACTAACTTGTATCTAAGCATCTTCTGACCGCCCCTAATCACATGACTTAGTTATTTTGCATATAGTTGCATTTTAGCCAATTAGTGCAGTGTCTGCCACTAGCCACGGGCGTGATCACAATGCTATCTACATGGCCTACATGAGCTTGCTCTCCCCTGCTGGGAAAAGTAAATAAAATAGAGGCGGCCTTCAAGGGCTTAGAAATTATCATATGTGCCTCCCTAGGTTTGCTTTCAACTAGAATACCAAGAGAACAAAGCAAAACTGTTGATAAAAGTAAATTAGAAAGTTGTTTAAAATTACATGCCCTATTTGAAAAATGAATTTTTTTTTTGGACTTGACTGTCCCTTTAATGAAACTGGTTAAAGGGACATTAAACCAAAAAAATGTTCTCATGATTCAGATAGAGAATATAATTTTTATTTTTTTTAAAGTTTCCAATTTACTTCTATTATCAAATTGTTTTCATTCTCATGTTATTCTTTGTTGAAGAGATACCTAGGTAGGTTCGGTGAATAATAAGTACATGGTATATCACAATATACCATAACCACCTTCAATTTGTGGAAATAAAACAGTGTGTACAACTATTCACAACTTAAGAAATATATTTTATATTAGTGGATTGTGCCTGTATTACCACTATTATATAATTTTACCAATAATTGGATAAACCAGAGCTACCAACTCAATATATTAGTATCTCTTTATTTAGAAAATCTCACCTCCAGAGATATTTTCATCCCTGTCCCTAAATTAATGGATCCAAGTTTCTGTAATTTTAATTGTTTTGTCTTACTATTATTTTAGAAGTCCCAGTAAAAGTTATATTTTAAACAACCTAGTTTATCCGCCACTCACATCTCTGTCGATACCATTATTAAAGGGAATTTGAGTGCTACCTATATGTACTTTTTTTGGAGGTCATACCTCCAAGATGTTTTTCTAGGTAGCATGCACGTGCCTGAAGCCCTACATGACAGGAAATAGTGCTGCCATCTAGTGCTACTGCTAATGTATAACATTGTTGTAAAACTGCTGCTATATAGTGCTGCAGACACGTGCACACTCTTGAGCTTACATTTCTGCTTTTCAAATAAGGATAACAAGAAAATGAAAAAATATGAGGATAGAAGTAAATTAGAAAGTTGTTTAAAATGTTATGTTCTATCTAAATCATGATAGAAAAAAAAGGGGAAGTAGTCTCCAACATATCACATTAAGTGCCTGCACACTGCCATAATTAATATCCTACTAGGATATATTTTGTCCCATTACATTTAGCAGAATCCTTTAAAGTGCACAGTCCCCCCTACTTAGAAGACAAAATGGCACTTGCCTGCATCCAGCCGTCCGGAAGGAGGACAGCTTACATGGTATGAGAGGACACATCCTCCTCACAGAGACCTGTAGAAAGAGAAAGAACAGAGTAAACCTACTCTGGCTTTCTATAGTAGGGCAGCAAATATGTTAGGAAAATGCAGCAAGGCCCACCTTAAAAGTTACTAACTGCTTTAAAGCCACCACTGCCCTACTGAAGAGACTAACATGGACTACGGTTAGACACAAAAATCTTGCTTGAAGTAAAAGAAATCCAATTATCTTCAGACACCAAAACTTCACCTCCTCCATTGACAAAAGGCAAAGAGAATGACTGGGTTTTGTGGGAAGGGAAGTGATACTTAACAGCTTTGCTGTGGTGCACTTTGCCTCCTCCTGCTGGCCAGGTGTGGTATTCCCAACAGTAATTGGTGACGTTGTGGACTCCATATCTTAGAAAAGAAAATTTGATTTTCATGTCCCTTTAAAAAAAGGTAAAGAGCACATGGCTTAAAGGGACACTGAACCCAATTTTTTTTTCATGATTCAGATACAGCATGCCATTTTAAGCAACTTTCTAATTTACTCCTATTATCAATTTTTCTTCGTTTTCTTGCTATCTTTATTTGAAAAAGAAGGCATCTAAGCTAAGGAGCCAGACAATTTTTGGTTCAGACCCGGGACAGCACTTGTTTATTGGTGGGCAAATTTATCCACCAATCAGCAAGAACAATCAAGGTTACATTGCTCTATCTGAATCGCTAAAGACATTTTTTTTGGGTTCAGTGTCCCTTTAGCTTCATTACATTTATGTGTAACAAATTTCAGAATATATAAATCATTTATAATTAAGTCACAAAATAAATCACCCCTATATATGGGCTATTTTAAGGTTTACAGATTTTATAGTCGTGACCTTATTCAAAGAAAATTATCATAGAAAATGTACATATAGCTATTATCAGAAATGTTAACTCAAGGCTTAGAGTTCAGTTAGATTCGGGTGCATGAGGGAGGAGGGGAAAAAAATTGAAGGGGGTGGGGATATAAAATATCAGGATACAGTAATAACCAATTAAAGCAGTATAGCCTTTAGCAATGAATTCCTAGATTTTGAAGAGGGGTCACAAGTTGTCTTTGGGACCAAATCTCATAATTTGAAAAAAAAGACATCCATTTTTTACAAAATTTATTGATACGAGATTCTGTATTGTTATAACTATCCTCCATTTGTTCGATTATCAACTGGGTTTGCATGAGAAACATTACGATTATTAATGGCTGGTTCTCTTTTACTCTTCCAGTTCCTGAAACTAAGATCTCACCCCCAAAATAGTTGTATTAAACCTGATGTTATCCGGCTAATATGATTTGAGTCAAAAGTAAAGTTAGATCTTAGCAGTTTCCTTATCCAGAATTTTAATATGTTGCCAGAACTGTTGTATTTTTAGGCAGCTCCAAAACAAACATCAGGGGCATTTATTTTGCGAGGCAGGATACCAATTATTTAATCTAGCGGGGGATTTTATATATATATATATATATATATATATATATATATATATATATATATATATATACATACATATACACACACACACACATTGTTAGTTTAAAATGAGACTCCCGTCATATTGCAGATAATGTGGCATTTTCAACACTCATACTACGTTTCAACATGTCCTCATCTATTGTCATCAAGTCAGATTGCCATTTTAAACATAAAATGAGAACATTACGCTCACCAGTTTTGGCGAGTAACATCTTATTCCAATAGTTAATAGAATGTTTTCCCATTTTAAGAAGAGACCGGACAATTCTTATACCTGGATGTGACCAAACCATATTAAAATCTTTGGTAATTTAAAAAAAAAACAATGACGCACATGTAAGTAGGTGTAGAAATCTGTTCCTGAGACCATAGCGGTCTTTTAAAGTATCAAAAGTGAATACACTGGGCGAGTTATTTTCATTAAATTGCCATAAATATATCAGCCCATCATTAGCCCATCTGGAAAACAATTTGCTATTAAGACCCCAATAAATTGGGGGTTACCAGCAATAGGCACTTGATCAGAAATATAAAGATTCATTTTTAAAATGGACCTAATTAGCTGCCAAGCTTTAATAGTTTGGTTGTATACCTTTTCTTGATTTTATTAGAAATAAGCTTGTTGGAATAATGTAGAAGGGCAGATAAAGAGAAGGGGTAAACCAATTTTTGTTCAACTTCCAAATATGCAATATAATCCCCTCCAGTAAGCCAGTCCATAGCTACTTTAGCTAAGCAGACACTATTATAAATGGATAGTAAAGGAAGCACTAGTCCCCCAAACTGTCTGAGTTGGGCTTATTTTTCTAAAGCAATACGTCTTCTACCAGTGCCCCAAAGGAATATCCTAAAACAATTATCAAGGAGCTTAGTATCTTTTTTTGTTAAAAGAATAGAAATATTCTGCATTAGATATAGAAGCTTAGGTAAGAATCATTTTGATTAAATTAATTTTTGCAGTAGTTGAAAGAGGTAGGTTAGACCAATTCATCATATCTTGCTTAATCTTCACAAATAAGGGGGGGGGTAGTTTCATTTGTACCAGCTTGCAGGATTTATACCAATTTTTATCCCAAGATACCTGATGTATTCTACAGCACTTTTAAAAGGGAAAGGAGTACTATCATGTGTTTGTCTCTTGATCCATAATATTTCTGATTTAGAGGCATTTACTTTATACCCAGAAAATGAGCCAAACTCTGAGACTAGGTCTAAAATCAAGGGGATTTCAATTTGCGTAGTTAAGAAATAAAAGCAGGTAATCTGCATATAACAACAGCTTAAGTCGCTTACCTCCAAGAGGTATCCCTTGAGGGCTATAGCCAAGGGTTCAATAGCTAGGTTGAAGAGTAGTGGGGAAATCGGGCAACCCTGACGCGTCCCCATAGCCATGGAAAAAGAGTCTGTGAGAGATCCATTTATAAATATTGTGGAGGAAGCTTTTGCATGTATAGACCTAATAAAATTTAAAAATTGATCTGTAAACCCAAATTGGCTCATGGTAAAAAATAGGTGGTCCCATGTAACTGAATCAAAGGCTTTTTGAGCGTCAACAGAAAGACTAGCAAGGTCCTGCAGAGTTTTAGTCTTATTTTGCATATTAAAAGTTGAGTGGGGGGGCGTGTCCGGATGTCAGCCATAGCCAGATGCAAAACTAGAGGCTCCTGAATTTTTATAACTAAACAGCCAAATACCTAAATACTTTCCAGCACCACAGGAAGCTAATAAGCAAGAACTGAAGCGTGAAGACTTTGGGCTTCTTTCGATACCAAATTATTGGAGCTCACACCTACTGGAGACATATTCCGGACAGTTTGTTCATATGGGCTCCGGCCCTCTATCAGCTACCCAAGCACCCCCCCCGGTACGCCGGGTGACTCAGATATCATTCATTTTGATCTCGGATAGAGGGACTCAACTAAACATGGAGGAGACACTACAAGGGGAGATTGAAGACCTTTTGTCAGCCCTCTCGGACAAAATGGACAGGTACTTCTCTCATTTAACCATTTTAGTAAGGTTCCGTTATCAGGAGAGTGAGAACAAAGCCTCCAAAATGGCGACGGCTGCTGTCGGAGATGAACGTAAGCATAATCCGAAGGCCACAACCTCTCCACCTGAACTCAACCAAAGTCACAGCCTACCAAAGGTGGAACCATTATTACAGCTCCCTACCACTAATCGTCAGCTGCCGAAGCCGAGTATAAAAGCCGCACTTAACTCGGCCAAGCCGGCACTTACCCTGGGAGGGGGTTCTTTGATGTTCAGGGCGGCTGCAGCCGACCGCCCGAGGCACCGGATAGACGCACCATTAAGCTTGATGCAGCATTGCTAACAGGAACGTCTCCCTCTGGGGTGGGAGATAAAGCCGGATCCGACATTAAATTTGTTCACTTACCCCGTCCCCATGGCCCTGAAATGCCCGCTGGAACTGCTTAATCCTCCACTAGGCCTCCCCATTACGCAGCCCTTTAACTACACTCCCTTTCGAAAAGGGATTGGGTAAATGCAGTAATAAACTTATTAAAGCCCATACAAGTCAGGTCAATATATTCACAACGTCACTTGTATGCAAGTCCTAATGATGACCCCTGAGTTTGAGTTGTTTATTGGATCCTGAACGGACATATTTGATTCATGTTAAGGACAGATGTCTCCCTCAGACATTTTATTAATGCATATCCTGTTGATCTATTAATGTTTTTGCACCCTATGTTACACAGTTTTCTCTACTTCAGCACTGTGCTGTTTATGGCTTACATTTCTTTGCTTATTTTATGTGAATACACTTACTCGATGCCCCCAGTGCCTCCTATCATTCTAGGCTTGCCCTCTATAGTTTCCCTCTTTTACTCTCTACAAGCTCCATAGACGGCATAGCCTCCTTCACATAGCTCATCTTATATGATAAAGAAATATCCCCCTCCCAGTAATATAAGGCCACCAAGACGTTAAAATCCACATTTTAGAAAAGAAGCCACATTCAATCTGATGTTTCTTTATTTTTAGACTTTCTCTGGCAGACTTTCTCACCTACATTATTTACAATTTTGAGGTCTCAATTTCTCTTTGTTTTTTTTCTTAACCCACAGTGTTCTCTATGGTAACTTTTTAGTGTATATACTCAGATCCCTCTATCCAGCAAAATATGTTCATGTATTATTCCACAAACAGTTGCGCAACAATTTAACCAGATCATCCCCAAAAGGCCAGATAGACTATACATATTCTCTCTTCACACAGTATATAGCTAATGAGGACGGACTGAGACTACCCGCTAGACAAGCTTAATGTTTGTATCTTAATGTAGCTGTTTACATTTGTTTCATAATGATCATATAGATACCACCTGTGGCTCATTGATGACCATTTTATCTTAGAGAGAATAACACTATTATTACATGGTTGGTTGTCTATACTTTCACATAGGACTGTTATTTGCATACTTGTCTCTATTGTTTTGTACTAATCCTCTGCTAAGATCATCTATTATACTGAGTATTGCTGTCTATAGATATATATGTAATTCCCCATATCACTAGATCTAAATATCTATTTATTATACTGGCCCAATTGCAACTGCTCACGACAAATTAATAAATTCCCCTATTCTTATTCGAGCGGCTCTGGACCGCTGTATACCCCCCCCCCATTACATAATACAGAAAATGAGGTACTATCTACATGGGCTTAGCATCCTTTCTAGATGTTACTCTTGGTACCCTTATTGACACCAGTATCCATGGTTTGCTCCATAAGCGGACCTAACTACCACTAAGGCACAGTTCCCCGCTGTCCGCTACACTATATTAAGCTATAAATGTATTTTTGTGCCCGCTCTTATATGTGAACTTTCTTGTATATGGTTATAGGTAACATATCTTTTTCCTGTCATTGCCATAGTTTTCCTTGTATGTTTTGATAACCTCAATAAAAAAATAATTTGGAAAAAAAAAAAAGTTGAGTGAAAGTCTAATAAAAGAATTTTGCGGATAATGGCAGAGAGGTTTCTATGTGTCATGAAGCCAGCTTGGTCCACATGTATTAGAGGGTCAAGGATCCTTTTGAGTCTGTGTGCTAGAATGGCTGTCAAAATTTTATAGTCTGTGTTTAGTAAGGAAAACATAATTTATGTAAGAACTTACCTGATAAATTCATTTCTTTCATATTGGCCAGAGTCCATGAGCTAGTGACGTATGGGATATACAATCCTACCAGGAGGGGCAAAGTTTCCCAAACCTCAAAATGCCTATAAATACACCCCTCACCACACCCAAAATTCAGTTTTAACGAATAGCCAAGTAGTGGGGTGATAAAGGAGTAAAAAGCATCAACAAAGGAATTTGGAAATAATTGTGCTTTATACAAAAAAATCATAACTACCATAAAAAGGGTGGGCCTCATGGACTCTTGCCAATATGAAAGAAATGAATTTATCAGGTAAGTTCTTACATAAATTATGTTTTCGTTCATGTAATTGGCAAGAGTCCATGAGCTAGTGACGTATGGAATATCAATACCCAAGATGTGGAACTCCACGCAAGAGTCACTAGAGAGGGAGGGATAAAAATAAACAGCAGCCAAATGCTGAAAAAATAATCCACAACCCAAAATATAAGTTATTCTCATGAGGAAAAGAAAAACTTAAAACATCAGCAGAAGAATCAAACTGAAACAGCTGCCTGAAGAACTTTTCTACTAAAAACCGCTTCAGAAGAAGCAAATACATCAAAACGGTAGAATTTAGTAAATGTATGCAAAGAGGACCAAGTTGCTGTTTTGCAAATCTGATCAACTGAAGCTTCATTCTTAAAAGTCCAAGAAGTGGAGACTGATCTAGTAGAATGAGCTGTAATTCTGAAGCGGGGCTTGACCCGACTCCAAATAAGCTTGATGAATCAAAAGCTTTAACCAAGAGGCCAAGGAAATAGCAGAGGCCTTCTGACCTTTCCTAGGACCAGAAAATATAACAAATAGACTAGAAGTCTTCCTGAAATCTTTAGTAGCTTCAACATAATATTTCAAAGCTCTCATCACATCCAAAGAATGTAAGGATCTTTCCAAAGAATTCTTAGGATTAGGACACAAGGAAGGGACAACAATTTCTCTACTAATGTTGTTAGAATTCACAACCTTAGGTAAAAATTCAAATGAAGTCCGCAAAACCGCCTTATCCTGATGAAAAATCAGAAAATTAGATTCACAAGAAAGAGCAGATAGCTCAGAAACTCTTCTAGCAGAAGAGATAGCCAAGAGGAACAACACTTATCCAAAGAATGCATAGGCTCAAAAGGAGGAGCCTGTAACACCTTCAACACTAAATTAAGACGCCAAGGAGGAGAAATTGATTTAATGACAGGCTTAATACGAACTAAAGCCTGTACAAAACAGTGAATATCAGGAAGATTAGCAATCTTTCTGTGAAATAAAACAGAAAGAGCAGAGATTTGTCCATTCAAGGAACTTGCAGACAAACCCCTATCCAAACCATCCTGGAGAAAGTAAAATTCTAGGAATTCTAAAAGAATGCCAAGAGAATTTATGAGAACACCATGAAATGCAAGTCTTCCAAACTCGATAATAAATCTTCCTAGAGACAGATTTACAAGCTTGTAACATAGTATTAATAACTGAGTCAGAGAAACCTCTATGACTTAGTACTAAGCGTTCAATTTCCATACCTTCAAATTTAATGATTTGAGATCCTGATGGAAAAACAGACCTTGAGACAGTAGCTCCGGCCTTAACAGAAGTGGCCAAGGTTGGCAACTGGACATCCGAACAAGATCCGCATACCAAAACCTGTGGGGCCATGCTGGAGCCACCAGCAACACAAATGATTGTTCCATGATGATCTTGGAGATCACTCTTGGAAGAAGAACTAGAGGCGGGAAGATATAAGCAGGTTGATAACACCAAGGAAGTGTCAGTGCATCTACTGCTTCCGCCTGAGAATCCCTGGACCTGGACAGGTATCTGGGAAGTTTCATGTTTAGATGAGAAGCCATCAGATCTATTTCTGGAAGACCCCACATCTGAACAATCTGAGAAAACACATCCGGATGGAGAGACCACTCCCTTGGATGTAAAGTCTGGCGGCCGAGATAATCCGCCTCCCAATTGTCTACACCTGGGATATGAACCGCAGAAATTAGGAGCTGGATTCCGCCCAAACAAGTATCCGAGATACTTCTTTCATAGCTTCGGGACTGTGAGTCCCACCCTGATGATTGACATATGCCACCGTTGTGATTTTGTCTGTCTGAAAACAAATGAACGGTTCTCTCTTCAACAGAAGCCAAAACTGAAGAGCTCTGAGAATTGCACGGAGTTCTAAAATATTGATTGGTAATCTCGCCTCTTGAGATTTCCAAACCCCTTGTGCTGTTCGAGATCCCCAGACAGCTCCCCAACCTGAAAGACTTGCATCTGTTGTGATCACAGTCCAGGTTGGCCGAACACGAGAGGCCCCTTGAACTAAACGCTGGTGATTTAACCACCACGTCAGAGTGTCGAACATTGGGATTTAAGGATATTAATTGTGATATCTTTGTATAATCCCGGCACCATTGATTCAGCATGCAAAGCTGGAGAGGTCTCATGTGAAAACGAGCAAAAGTAATCGCTTCTGATGCTGCAGTCATGAGGCCTAAAACTTCCATGCACATAGCCACTGAAGGGAATGACAGACTGAAGGTGCCGACATGCTGCAACCAATTTTAAACATCTCTTGTCTGTTAGAGACAGAGTCATGGACACTGAATCTATCTGGAAACCTAAAAAGGTGACCCTTGTCTGAGGAATCAAAAAACTTTTTGGTAAATTGATCCTCCAACCATGTTTTCGAAGAAACAACACTAGTTGATTCGTGTGAGATTCTGCAGAATGTAAAGACTGAGCTAGTACCAAGATATCTTCCAAATAAGGAAACACTGCAATACCCTGTTCTCTGATTACAGAGAGTAGGGCACCCAGAACCTTTGAAAAGATTCTTGGAGCTGTTGCTAGGCCAAATGGAAGAGCAACAAATTGGTAATGCTTGTCTAAAAAAGAGAATCTCAGAAACTGATAATGTTCTGGATGAATAGTAATATGAAGGTAAGCATGCTGCAAGTCTATTGCAGACATATAATGTCCTTGCTGAACAAAAGGCAGAATAGTCCTTATAGTCACCATCTTGAAAGTTGGTACTCTTACATAACGATTCAAAATTTTCAGATCCAGAACTGGTCTGAATGAATTTTCTTTCTTTGGGACAATGAATAGATTTGAATAAAACCCCAGACCTTGTTCCTGAAAAGGAACCGGCATGATTACCCCTGAAACCTCCAGGTGTGAAACACACTTCAGGAAAGCCTGGGCTTTTACTGGATTCACTGGGATGCGTGAGAGAAAAAAAAATCTTCTCACAGGAGGTCTTACTCTGAATCCTATTCGGTACCCCTGAGAGACAATGCTCTGAATCCATTGATTTTGGACAGAATTTGCCCAAACATCCTTGAAAAACCTTAATCTGCCCCCTACCAGCTGAGCTGGAATCAGGGCCGCACATTCATGCAGATTTAGGGGCTGACTTTGGTTTCTTAAAAGGCTTGGATTTATTCCAATTTGAGGAAGGCTTCCAATTGGAAACAGATTCCTTGGGGGCAGGATTAGGTTTTTGTTCATTATTTTGACGAAAGGAACGAAAACGATTAGAAGTCTTAGATTTGCCCTTAGGTTTTTTTATCCTGAGGAAAAAAAAACTCCCTTCCCCCCCAGTAACAGTTGAAATAATAGAATCCAACTGAGAACCAAATAAATTATTACCTTGGAAAGAGATAGTAATCTAGACTTAGATGTCATATCAGCATTCCAAGATTTAAGCCACAAAGCCCTTCTAGCTAAAATAGCTAAAGACATGAATCTAACATCTATTTTGATATCAAAAATTGCATCACAAATAAAATGATTAGCATGTTGCAGTAAACGAACAATGCTATATAAGTCAGAATCCAATTCTTGTTGCGCTAAATTCTCCAACCAAAAAGTTGAAGCAGCTGCAACATCAGCCAAAGAAATTGCAGGCTTAAGAAGATGAGCTGAATATAAATAGGTTTTCCTTAGATAAGATTCAAGCTTCCTATCTAAAGGGTCTTTAAAGGAAGTACTATCTTCCATAGGAATAGTGGTTCGTTTAGCAAGAGTAGAAATAGCCCCATCAACTTTGGGGATCTTTTCCCAAAACTCTATTTAAATTGCTGGTAAAGGATACAATTTTAAACAGAAGGATTAAAAGGAGTTCCCGGCTTATTCCATTCCTTAGAAATCATATCAGAAATAGCATCAGGAATAGGAAAAACCTCTGGAGTAGCCACAGGAGGTTTAAAAACAGAATTTAAACGTTTACTGGTTTTAATATCAAGAGGACTAGCTTCCTCAATATCCAAAGTAATTAACACTTCTTTTAACAAAGAACGCATATACTCCATTTTAAATAAATGAGTAGATTTGTCAGTGTCAATCTCTGAGGAAGGATCTTCTGAATCAGATAGATCCTCATCAAAAGTGAATAACTCATTATGTTGTCGGTCATTTGAAATGTCATCAACTTTGTCACAGATACCAGACGGCTAAGGCTATCCCCCACCCCCCTACATCCTCACCCCTGTTGTTTCTCAGTGGTTTTGGGCTCCTCAGAGCAACCACCATCTCTGGAAGCTATTTGTTTGCTTTGTTTTGGCTTGTTTTTGTGTTCAGAGAAAAGTTGGTGTATGACCAGGAACACTCCTAGGCTGGCCGGGCTCCTGGAACTCCCGGTCGGCCGCCTCACAACGGACACCCGCCTAACCCCTCTCAGGCTGGCCAGGCTCCTGGAACTCCAGGTCGGCCACAGGACAGCAGAACACACGCTAACTTTAACCCAAGTCGCTCCAGCAACCATGTGCCCCAGAGCTCCGATCTTTTGGGGATTAGTAGCCCCTGGGAAGTACAAGAGGTGGGGGAATTGCCGGAGGGGAGCTCCTTTGGGAACCGGGGGTTTTGGACACCCCTAACCCCATAACTTCAACGGACTAACTCCGGTCCCCAGTAACGAATCATGCTGATTTTTGGACTGTGAAATCTGGGGACCGAGAGCTTTAAAATGAGGCGCTGGTCAGTCTGGAGGGGCGGGAATGGCGGGAAAATTGTGGGATTGTCCTTTGTGTTATCAAGATGAGCTGTCTGTATAAAAGGAGTGTGTGTTTTCAATAAAATCAGTTCCTGTTTAACCTGAATGCTAGTCTGTCTAGTTATTTAGGTAAGCTCCAGCTAAAATCACTTTCCTGAGCTACATAGCAGCCTGTTCCAGGTAGAGGAAGGACACGCTGGAAGAGCTACCTCATCTGGGTAGCTGGAGTCTCCCACAGGGTAGGACCCCGAGTACTGGTGCTGTCAGGCATCAGGGGTGGCTACAGGCTGTGGTCACATTGGCTGGCAGTGGTGGGATCTGCTTCTTTCACACAGTTTCTGCTGACAGAGGAGACGTACCACAATAGCCGGTAAATATGGAGGCAGAGTTCCTAGGGAGAGTACAAAAGATGCTGACTGGAACAAATGATCCTTGTCCGGAACAGGACGTTCTGGCATGGAGGAACCTTGCCCTCCGAGACCTCTGGTTGGAGGCTCTTCAGCAGGAGCAGGAAAATGGAAAGGTCCTCCCCACGAATGACACGAGATTCCGGGTTCGGTGGACCGTGAAATTGCCTTTCCTGGGAGAACAGCCAAAGAAGGAGTGGCTAGCTGTTCTACATAGACTGATCCAGCAAGAGATGTGGGTGGAGGACGGCTATCGAGCCCTCCAATGGCTCGCTATGCAAGCCGCTTTGGCGTCCCTGGATTGTTGTTTACAAAAGAGGTATCACAGTTTGGGAGTGAGACAGACCAGGGTCTGGAGGATATCTCTGGGCTCCAAGAGGAACTGCTGGATCTCTTGGAGGAGACCTGGCTGCTGGACGATCTGGATATTATAACTGACCAGGAAGAGGCACTGGTCAAGGAATACAAGAGGCTGCTGCCAGGGGCATGCAGATCTGGGGTGCAGCCCTCTGGGATTCATGGAGCTCGACCGTGGAGGAGTGGCAGCAAAGAAAAAGGGAACCAGGGCTGCGGGATCCTGATCAGCAGTCTGGCTCTGAGCTTATAGACTTAGACAAGGGAGCCACCCCAGCAGAAGTGCTGACAACAGGGCAGAGAGCCGCCAGCCTCTGCCCAGCACCTGTAACAGCTCCAGGAAACCTGGGAGTGGAGGTAGTCGTCCTCCCTCCCCTTACAGAGAACCCCTTGCAGGTAGAGATGGATGTCAATAACTCTCCCCAGCAGCAGAACCCCTTCCCGGGAGTGGAGACAGTCTGTCTCTCTCCCCAGCGGCAGAGCCAGGAGCCAGTAGAGGAGACAGTCGGTCTCTCTCCCCAGCAGCAGAGCCATCCCCTGGGAGCGGAGGTAGTCGTCCTCCCTCCCCGTAAACAGAACCCCTTCCAGGGAAAGGAGACAGTCAGTCTCTCTCCCCAGCGGCAGAGCCAGGAGCCGGGAGAGGAGACAGTCGGTCTCTCTCCCCAGCAGCAGAGCCATCCCCTGGGAGCGGAGGTAGTCGTCCTCCCTCCCCATAAACAGAACCCCTTCCCGGGAGAGGAGACAGTCGGTCTCTCTCCCCAGCGGAAGCCATCCCCTGGGAGCGGAGGTAGTCGTCCTCCCTCCCTGTAAACAGAACCCCTTCCTGGGAGAGGAGACAGTCAGTCTCACTCCCCAGCAGCAGAGCCATGAGAGGAGACAGTCAGTCTCTCTCCCCAGCGGCAGAGCCATCCCCCGGGAGCGGAGGTAGTCGTCCTCCCTCCCCTTACAGAGAAACCCTTGCAGGGAGAGACTGGTATCGATATCTCTCCCCAGTGGCCGAATCCCTTTCTGGGAGAGGAGACGGTTTGTCTCTCTCCCCAGCGGCAGCACAGTTTCCCATGGAGCGGAAGTAGCAGACCTCCCTCCCCAGCAGTAGATCTCCTTCTCGGGAGAAGAGAAAGACTGACTCATCAGTAGCTTGGCAGGGTCTCTACCCTTTTCTTGTCCCGGAGTATTTCTCACAGGGGGCGGGCGTTGCATTGGGCAAGGAGGATAAAAGTGTATTCAGTTGGTGCCACATGTTTGGGCACCCGAGCTTTACCTGCCCCACCAAGGAGCAACCTCCCCCTCTGGTCTGGGGTGGGAATACAGCTGGGAAACCGGCACTATCTTTGTTTGTGGGTGGGTCACAGAGTGTCACAGAGAGAGGCAGTGTGGCCATAGAACTTAAGGACACTGGAACTTGTGGGACAGCAATTGTTTTGGAGCCGGCCTTAGAAAACTTGTTCGGGACATTGCCTTATGTATAAACGTCAGCAGGAAACCCCCAGGATGCCCCAAGCTCAGGAGAGATGGGATAACCTCTCCCAGCAACCGAGAAGTGGAGGGCTACCGTCGGACAGCCCCAGGCCGACCCGTTAAGGGTCTAGCCGGGTCTGCCGAACTGGAGGGGGGGGGGGGAGATGTCACGGATACCAGACTGCTAAGGCTATCCCCCACCCCCCTACAACCTCACCCCTGTTGTTTCTCAGTGGTTTTGGGCTCCTCAGAGCAACCACCATCTCTGGAAGCCTTTTGTTTGCTTTGTTTTGGCTTGTTTTTGTGTTCAGAGAAAAGTTGGTGTATGACCAGGAAAACCCTCCTAGGCTGGCCGGGCTCCTGGAACTCCCGGTCGGCCGCCTCACAACGGACACCCGCCTAACCCCTCTCAGGCTGGCCAGGCTCCTGGAACTCCCGGTCAGCCACAGGACAGCAGAGCACCCGGTAACTTTAACCCAGGTCGCTCCAGCAACCATGTGCCCCAAAGCTCCGCTCTTTTGGGGATTAGTAGCCCCTGGGGAGTACAAGGGGTTGGGGAATTGCCGGAAGGGAGCTCCTTTGGGAACCGGGGGTTTTGTACACCCCTAACCCCATAACTTCAACGGACTGTAACTCCGGTCCCCAGTAACGAATCATGCTGATTTTTGGACTGTGAAATCTGGGGACCGAGAGCTTTAAAATGACACTCTGGAAGTGCTGCTGCTCCACCGGGATCACCCCGAAACCGCCTCCCATAGGTATTGAGATTATGTGGGACTGTGGCTCCTATGGAGGCGCTGGTCAGTCTGGAGGGGCGGGAATATTGTGGGATTGTCCTTTGTGTTATCAAGATGAGCTGTCTGTATAAAAGGAGTGTGTGTTTTCAATAAAATCAGTTCCTGTTTAACCTGAATGCTAGTCTGTCTAGTTATTTAGGTGAGCTCCAGCTAAAATCACTTTCCTGAGCTACATAGCAGCCTGTTCCAAGCAGAGGAAGGACACACTGGAAGAGCTACCTAGTCTGGGTAGCTGGAGTCTGCCACAGGGTGGGACCCCGAATACTGGTGCTGTCAGGCATCAGGGGTGGCTACAGGCTGTGGTCACTTGCCAGCTACATAGCTGCAGTCGGCCGGGAGGAAACAGGACCCCTTTTGGCAGAGCTACCCAGTCGGGGTAGCCGGGGTATCCGTCACAAACTTTATGAGAAGTTTTAAAAGACCTCTTAAGCTTATTAGAAGGTGGAAATGCAGACAAAGCCTTCTGAATAGAATCAGTAACAAATTCTTTAAAATTCATAGGTATATCATGTACATTAGAAGTTGAAGGAACTGCAACCGGCAATGTACTATTACTGATGGACACACTATCTCCATGTAAAAGTTTATCATGACAACTAATACAAATGACATTAGGAGATATAATCTCCACAATTTTACAACAAATGCACTTAGCTTTGGTAGAACCGATGTCAAGCAGCAAAGTTCCAACAGATACTTCTGAGGCAGGATCAGATTGAGACATCTTGCAAAATGTAAGAGAAAAAACAATATATAAAGCAAAATTATCAATTTCCTTATATGACAGTTTCAGGAATGGGAAAAATGCAAATAGCATAGCCCTCTGACATAAAAAAGGGCAAGAGGCAAAAGCAATGGGGCAATAAATAATGAAAAAAGTTTGGCGCACAACATAACTGAATTTTTCTTTGGCGCCAACCATGTCCGGAAATGACACACTTGCGTCACTAACGACTCAACCCTGTGTGAAACCTCTGCGTCAATTACAACGCCGGAAATGACGAACTTGCGTCAACGGACATGTCTTTCGCGCCAAAAAATTCTAGCGCCAAGAATGACGCAATAAAGTGTAGCATTTGGCGCACCCGCGAGCCTAAGTCAGCCCGCAATTTGAAACAAAGTAGTCAATTGAAAAAAAAGACTAAACCCCAGGTAAGAAAAATATTCCTAATATTAACTTTCCCCAAATATGAAACTGACAATCTGCAAAAGGAAATAGATGAACCTGACTCATGGCAAATATAAGTACAATACATATATTTAGAACTTTATATAAATGCATAAAGTGCCAAACCATAGCTGAGGTGTCTTAAGAAATAAAAACATTCTTACCAAAAGACACCCATCCATATATAGCAGATAGCCAAACCAGTACTGAAACAGTTATCAGTAGAGGTAATGGTATATGAGAGTATATCGTCGATCTGAAAAGGGAGGTAGGAGATGAATCTCTACGACCGATAACAGAGAACCTATAAAAAAGACCCCCGTTAGGAAAATCATTGCATTCAATAGGTGATACTCTCCACGTCCCTCTGACATTCGCTGTACTCAGAGGAATCGGGCTTCAAAATGCTGAGAAGCGCATGTCAACGTAGAAATCTTAGCACAAACTTACTTCACCACCTCCATAGGAGGCAAAGTTTGTAAAACTGAATTGTGGGTGTGGTGAGGCGTGTATTTATAGGCATTTTGAGGTTTGGGAAACTTTTCCCCTCCTGGTAGGATTGTATATCCCATACGTCACTAGCTCATGGACTCTTGCCAATTACATGAAAGAAATTGGACGATACGAATCCATTAGCTCTGGGTTCTTGCCCTTTTTAGGTATTAGCATAATCGTAGAAGCAGAGAAGAGGATGGGATCTTTCCATTGGAGAAATAATCATTAAAAAGGTTCAGCAGGGTTGAAGTTCTTTCAGTTTTTAGAACTTTATATAACTCACCAGGCAGTAGATCAGGACCCAGGGCTTTATCTAGTTTTAATCTATCTATTGCCTGGTGAATTCCTTGTTCTAAGATAGGCGCGTTTAATATTTCTAAAGCTTCAGGGGTCAGTGTAGGCAGATAAATTTTCTGCCAAAACGTATGTTTATTATTAGAGTTTATTTCTGAGGCAGAATACAGTTGCTTAAAATATTTGAAAAATTTCATATTGATTGATTCAGTATTAGTTTTTCTAACTCCATCTCTGTTAATTGCCGTAATCTGTTTATAAGAATCCTGTAATTAAATGCATTTAGCAAGGAATTTCCCAATCTTGTTACCATACCGATAAAATTTAGCTCTGGGTCTAAGCTCCTGAATTGAGGATTTCTGTGCGTTAATTTCCCATTCCTGCTTAGCCTTGATATATTGGTTCCAATTTAGTTGGTTGGGTAAGTATTATATTTATTTTTAAGGTAGTTCGAGAGTTCAACTTCCTTATTGAGATACTTTTTCCTCAGTCTAGCAGTATAGCTTTTAATTTCCCGTCTAATAACGACTTTTGCCGTTTCCCAAAAAATCTAATTTTTATGGCTATATGAATTATTCTGTGTAGTATATTTGTACCATTTACCAATAAGCCACTTCTTGAAATCAACATTGTTAAATAGGAAGCGGGAGAAACTATAGCTCCTAGAAAGCTCATAATTCATATCACCCCATGCCAGATCCAACGAAATAGGGGCATGGTCTGATATGGTAAAGTCCCCGATCTACGCTTTAGGGTTAAAGGGACACTCAGGTCAAATTAAATGTTCATGATTCAGATACAGCATTTCATTTTAAACAACTTTCCAATTTACTTCCATTAAAAAAAATGTGCAGTCTCTTTTATATTTACACTTTTTGAGTCACCAGCTCCTATTGTCATGTGCAAGAATTCACAGACTATACGTATATGCATTTGTGATTGGCTGATTGATATCACATGGTACAGGGGGAGTGGAAATATACATAACTTTGAAATTTGTTAGAAAAAAAAATCTACTTTTTTGAAATTCAGAGTAAATGCTATTGTATTGTCTTGTTATCTTTCACTTGTTGATTATGAAAATCTACTGTATTTACTGGTCCTTTAAGTCCAAAAACTTTGTCTGAAACTAGAAAAAAAATCAATACGAGAAAAAGATTTATATTGTTTGGATTCACATGAAAAAGCACAACTTCAGATTATGAAATCGCCATATGTCCTTGATTTTAAGTGCACTACAAAAAGATTTTAGAGGTCTTTTATTTGTTCTTATCCTATGGATGCCCATTGTTTGAAACCTATCAATATTATTAAACACCATATTGAACTCACCAGCAACAATTAAGTTAGAATTTGCATAATCAAATAGTTGATTTTTAAGTTGTCCCCAGAAGTTCTCATCAATATTATTAGGTCCATATACATTACAAAGAGTGATTGAGCGTTTTCCAAAGTCTATTTTTAAAATAATAAATCGCTCCCTTGAGTCTAATTCCAGAAACGTGATTTGGTACTCTAATCTCCACAGAATTGCTACTCCGCGTTTACGTGAAGAAGTGGCAATGACTTCCCCTACCCAATTCGTTTTAAGTTTTTATTCTCAACTTCTGAGACGTGGGTCTCCTGTAAAAAAGCTATATCTGCTCTACTTTTCTTAAGCTGACATAGGATCTGTTTCCTTTACATCGGATTCGTAATACCCCCTATATTCCAGGAAATCATTTTTAACTTGGTCAATTGGTCAATTGTTAACCCTAAATATATAGGCAAAAGGAAATGAGAGTTAAGGAAAAAAACACCCCTACCAGCCCCACGCCCCGGATAGCAGAGACAAAGAGGAAAATAAGTTAAAAAACTGTTGGAATCAGTCCTATTCAGCATAAAATAGATATACAGCGACCAATCAAGATATTAGAAATTTACAAAAGATAAAAATTCAAATCACAGTGTCCCTTTAAACTGATACTAAAATGCATGCGGCTGGAAAAAGTACACTTAGTGATACTGGCTCGCACCGGGATGACAACCAAAAACGTTTAAACTTTACAATTTAATAAATTATACAGAAAAAACTATTATACATTAGGGCTGCAACTAATCATATGCTGATTATTTTTACCATTAGTCAATTATATAAAAATTCAACACCATTTTTTAAAGGGACAGTCTACTTGATTTTTTTTATTGTTTAAGATAGATAACACCTTTACTACCCAGTCCCCAGCTTTGCACAACAAAACTGTTATATTAATACACTTTATAACCTCTAAAATTCTGCTTGTTTCTAAGCTCTTGCCTCTTATCTCAGTGAATTTTATTAGCTTTTCGCAGCTACACAGTGCTAGTCCATGTGTGCCATATAGTTAACAATGTGCCCACTTCTGTGGGGTTATGCATGAGTCAGTACTCATGGGCTAAAATGCAAACAAATCTGTCAAAAGCAATGAGATAAGGGGGCATTCTGCAGAGACTTAGATACAAGGTAATCACAGAGGTAAAAAGTATATTAATATAACTGAGATAAGGAGCAGTCTGCAGAGGCTTAGATACAAGGTAATCACAGAGGTTAAAAGTATATTAATATAACTGAGATAAGGATAAGTCTGCAGAGGCTTAGATACAAGGTAATCACAGAGGTAAAAAGTATATTAATATAACAGATAAGGGGCAGTCTGCAGAGGCTTAGATACAAGGTAATCACAGAGGTAAAAACTAAAAAGTATATTAATATAACTGAGATAAGGAGCAGTCTGCAGAGGCTTAGATACAAGGTAATCACAGAGGTAAAAAGTATATTAATATAACAGATAATGAGCAGTCTGCAGAGGGTTAGATAAAGGGTAATCACAGAGGTAAAAAGTATATTAATCTAACTGAGATAAGGGGCAGTCTGCAGAGGCTTAGATACAAGGTAATCACACAGGTAAAAAGTATATTAATATAACTGAGATAAGGGGGCAGTCTGCAGAGGCTTAGATACAAGGTAATCACAGAGGTAAAAAGTGTATTAATATAACCGTGTTGGTTATGTAAAACTTGGTAATAAAACAGATTATCTTTTTAAACAATACAACATTTTCAAGTATGTTGTCCTTTCAACATAAAGCACACAAATTTAGGTTTACAAATATAAACTTCAGCCCACAATTTTTACATTAACACAACTTTTTGTCAAATTTTTAAGCAACGGAACACATTTAAATAATTAAGCTAAACAAAACCACAAACTGAACTAGAAGGAGGTAGATTATCACTGTTTATAACATTCTGTTATTCACTCCCAAAAAAACTTTACATTAACCCTTTTGTGCCGGGGTTAACTTGTCTACATTGGAACAAGTGTTCCGATGTAAACAAATTTAAATCTCGTGATCGTGCAAGTGATCACGAGATTTTAATGATGGGATCGCGTCAGGGGGCGTTCCCTATGATGCTAGGCACGCCCTCCAGACCGCGATCCCATCAGGGAAGCGCTAGTGGCTTCAGGAAAGCCAAGCGGTTAGGATGTATTTCGTCCTTCGGCCCTAAAGCCCAGCAAAATTCGGACGAAATACAACATCCTAATGGCGTTAAAGGGTTAAAATGAAAAAAACAAAACAAAATGTCAACAAGCTCCTGGCTGAGGCTGGCTCTCTTTTTGCAAGTTATGTTGCCTGCAGCAGAGAAGAGGCGCTCAGATGGTGTTGAGGTGCCTGGGATGAATAAGTAGGGTTTTGCTAATGTAGCCAAGGTGGGATATTTATCTGTTAGCTCTCCATCAATGCAAAGTGTTTTCCTCCTTGGCAAGGGGCCTCTCAACAAAGTAACCTGCACTTCATTCTAACTTAAATATCTGTATGCAGTGGTAAATAGCCAGCTATAATGTTAGGGGGAAAGATCTAGTCTGCAAAATAACACAGTATATTCTTAGAGGTTGAATCATCTGGTACATATCACGATTTATTAAATAAAATATATATATATATATATATATATATATATATATATATATATATATATATATATACACAGTTATCTATACAGTACATATAATCATGAATATCACGCAATCAGCTAATTACAGATAATAGAGCACATCAATTCCAATAACTCCCATCAATCTAGGGCTAAGTGTAAATACTACGCTTGGCACACTATCATGCAAAGCTAGTGCCAAATCACCTGATTCAATATAAACAAACCAAATGATGACTCCTATTTTTTCTGGGTTGCACAGATGATCTAACCCACATAAGCCAAGAGTATTTGTAAGCTGAAAAAGAAACCTATACTGTCCTGAACAAGTGAAAAGTAAATGTCTGTAGACGTCCTTTAGGCGAACGACGTAACCATAAAACACAATACCATGTGCAGGAGTTTATCGACGTGAAGCAGCTGGTGCCGTGCACAGACCAACTGGTCGATAATGAAATTTGATGATTATTATTATTGATTAGTTGTTGGAGCTCTATTATACATTGTATAAAATCATTATTTACATGCAAAATAACTATGAACGATTAAGCAACGTTACCTTATGGGTTTCAAGCTTACGGAATATACTTGTAATATACATACAGATAAACTGCAAATAGGCTGGTGACTTAACCCTTGTGAAATAAAAGAAAAAATCATTCCTTAACTCAACATTCTTACCAATTATTGGCCTTGAAAATAAAACCTGTTACCACCTTCACTAGCAGCGAAGAACACTGTGTCAAGGTCACTCTCGTAATGCTCTGATCCTCATTAAGCAGCTGTGTAAAAGACACCACGTCCCCAGCAAACCTCTAACACCCAGCCTCATATGGGACACTGTAGACTGGGCTATGTAAAGTGATCTTGCCCTAGTATTAGAGAGCCCTGGAAGCTGGTTATACACTGTACCGATTAATACGTATGGGGATGTGTACGTCAGTCTGTCATCTGCATTCTGTCAGCTCATTCCATGCACACCCACCCCAAGTCCCACAATCCCCAAAACATCCTCAATCTCCTCCATAACAAGATCAGACTTTTCCAGAACTTCCCTGGTCTAGGGTGCAGGTGTAAAGTGCTATCCCCTCTCTACGCCCAGAACCCCACATCCTATTCTACCAGCACTACAGGTGTAAAGCGCTATCCCCTTTATGCCCAGAACCCCACATCCTAGTCTACCAGCACTACAGGTGTAAAGCGCTATCCCCTTTATGCCCAGAACCCCACATCCTATTCTACCAGCACTACAGGTGTAAAGCGCTATCCCCTTTATGCCCAGAACCCCACATCCTATTCTAGTAGCACTACCCTCTGAGAATGTCCAGGCTACAGGTGTAAAGTGCTATCCCCTCTACGCCCAGAACCCCACATTCTATTCTATCAGCACTACAGGTGTAAAGCGCTATCCCCTTTATGCCCAGAACCCCACATCCTATTCTACCAGCACTACCCTCTGAGAATGTCCAGGCTACAGGTTTAAAGTGCTATCCCCCTCTCTACGCCCAGAACCCCACATCCTATTCTACCAGCACTACCCTCTGAGAATGTCCAGGCTACAGGAGTAAAGTGCTATCCCCTCTCTACGCCCAGAACCCCACATCCTATTCTACCAGCACTACAGGTGTAAAGCGCTATCCCCTCTACGCCCAGAACCCCACATCCTATTCTACCAGCACTGCCCTCTGAGAATGTCCAGGCTACAGGTGTAAAGTGCTATCCTCCTCTCTACGCCCAGAACCCCATATCCTATTCTACCAGCACTGCCCTCTGAGAATGTCCAGGCTACAGGTGTAAAGTGCTATCCTCCTCTCTACGCCCAGAACCCCATATCCTATTCTACCAGCACTGCCCTCTGAGAATGTCCAGGCTACAGGTGTAAAGTGCTATCCCCCTCTCTACGCCCAGAACCCCACATCCTATTCTACCAGCACTGCCCTCTGAGAATGTCCAGGCTACAGGTGTAAAGTGCTATCCCCCTCTCTACGCCCAGAACCCCATATCCTATTCTACCAGCACTGCCCTCTGAGAATGTCCAGGCTACAGGTGTAAAGTGCTATCCCCCTCTCTACGCCCAGAACCCCACATCCTATTCTACTAGCACTGCCCTCTGAGAATGTCCAGGCTACAGGTGTAAAGTGCTATCCCCCTCTCTACGCCCAGAACCCCACATCCTATTCTACCAGCACTACCCTCTGAGAATGTCCAGGCTACAGGTGTAAAGCGCTATCCCCTCTACGCCCAGATCCCCACATTCTATTCTGAGAAGGACCAGGCTACAGGTGTAAAGCGCTATCCCCACTCTACGCCTAGAACCCCACAGCAATGCCATCTGAGATGGTCCAGATGTAAAGCGCCCCAAAGGCAGAACTTTTTTTCCCCACTTTCTGCAATGAGATGCTGTATTTGACTGTTCTCTTCAAATTGGCTGCACTGTGTTAAGGAAAATCTTACATAGTGCAGCCAAAGCACAGCGCTGTTTGAAGATAAAAGCCTGATGGGGAGCAGTGATGCAAAGCGAAAGTGCATGTGTCTCGTTCTACCAGCACTACCCTCTGAGAAGATCCAGGCTAGTGGCTACAGGTGTAAAGCACCATCCCCTCTCTATGCCCAGAACACCACAGCACTGCCATCTGAGATGGTCCAGATGTAAAGCGCCCCAAAGGCAGAACTTTTTTTCCCCACTTTCTGCAATGAGATGCTGTATTTGACTGTTCTCTTCAAATTGGCTGCACTGTGTTAAGGAAAATCTTACATAGTGCAGCCAAAGCACAGCGCTGTTTGAAGATAAAAGCCTGATGGGGAGCAGTGATGCAAAGCGAAAGTGCATGTGTCTCGTTCTTTCTGCAGACATGTTTCATTTTCTGCAATGACATCTCAGATCACAGCATGTTCTGCCATGGGGTAAAGCGTTATCCCCTATCTAGACCCAGAACCCTAGACACTATTCTACCAGCACTGCTCTCTGAGAAGGTCCAGGCTACAGGTGTAAAGCTATATAATTAACAGATAAGAGCTGACTAGCACTACAATCAAAAAACGTGGGAACAACTTATCAAATAAAAATATTTGTATGAGATAAGGTGCTAATCCTCCAAAATAGCAATTATACAAAAAGAGAAAATATGGGGGCTTACAGCACTATTCCCTACTAATAAAACATAGCCTTTATTAATTAAAATCATTAACAGAAGGTAATATCACATTTAATCACCTGCTCACATACCACCCTCCCACTGGGTAAGTTTATATAGAACTGAAAAAAGCAGAGTGAATAAGAAAATAAACTGAGAAAGTTAAAAAAGAAAACATCACACTATTGCAAAAGAGTCCTGGGTGATATACTGGTACCTCGGCATCAGGTGGGATAGTGGAAAGGCAAATTAGAATAGTGCCGCAAACAAGTTGGCGCCATACACAGCCTTTTTTAATGCTAAAATGAAGCTACAGGTATAAAGTGCTATCCCCTCTACGCCCAGAACCCCACACCATATTCTACCAGCACTGCCCTCTGAGAAGGTCCAAGTACAGATGTAAAGCGCAATCCCCTATCTAGACCCAGAACCTCACACTCTATATACCTCTGCCCAAGTCCAGGTTTCATAAACTCACATATATAGAGTACTGTTCCCATTAACAGACCAATGGAAAAGTACCATATTTAGACCATTTTCAAGTTCCATTTCCCCAGCCTTGCTCCCTCTCCGGTGTATCAGGACCCCTGCCCCATCTAATCACCCGTAGCCCTGTTCCTCCCCCATTTCCAATACAAGAATCCTCACTACTACTTCTCACTACACAAGGCTCTACTTCCAGGCTGAGGCTCCCCAGAACCACCAGCAAAATCCTCTAGGAGTCCCTAGGCCACCCGCAAATCCTCTTGGAGCCCCAATCTTGGAGCCCCAAGGCCACCCGCAAATCCTCTAGGAGCCCCAAGGCCACCCGCAAATCCTCTTGGAGCCCCAATCTCGGAGCCCCAAGGCCACCCGCAAATCCTCTAGGAGTCCCTAGGCCACCCGCAAATCCTCTAGGAGCCCCAAGGCCACCCGCAAATCCTCTAGGAGCCCCAAGGCCACCCGCAAATCCTCTAGGAGCCCCAAGGCCACCCGCAAATCCTCTAGGAGCCCCAAGGCCACCCGCAAATCCTCTAGGAGCCCCAAGGCCACCCGCAAATCCTCTAGGAGCCCCAAGGCCACCCGCAAATCCTCTAGGAGCCCCTAGGCCACCCGCAAATCCTCTAGGAGCCCCAAGGCCACCCGCAAATCCTCTAGGAGCCCCAAGGCCACCCGCAAATCCTCTAGGAGCCCCAAGGCCACCCGCAAATCCTCTAGGAGCCCCAAGGCCACCCGCAAATCCTCTAGGAGCCCCAAGGCCACCCGCAAATCCTCTAGGAGCCCCTAGGCCACCCGCAAATCCTCTAGGAGCCCCAAGGCCACCCGCAAATCCTCTAGGAGCCCCAAGGCCACCCGCAAATCCTCTAGGAGCCCCAAGGCCACTCGCAAATCCTCTAGGAGCCCCAAGGCCACCCGCAAATCCTCTAGGAGCCCCAAGGCCACCCGCAAATCCTCTAGGAGCCCCTAGGCCACCCGCAAATCCTCTAGGAGCCCCTAGGCCATCTGCAAATCCTCTAGGAGCCCCTAGGCCATCTGCAAATCCTCTAGGAGCCCCTAGGCCATCTTCAAATCCTCTAGGAGCCCCTAGACCACCCGCAAATCCTCTAGGAGCCCCAAGGCCACCCGCAAATCCTCTAGGAGCCCCAAGGCCACTCGCAAATCCTCTAGGAGCCCCAAGGCCACCCGCAAATCCTCTAGGAGCCCCAAGGCCACCCGCAAATCCTCTAGGAGCCCCTAGGCCACCCGCAAATCCTCTAGGAGCCCCTAGGCCATCTGCAAATCCTCTAGGAGCCCCTAGGCCATCTGCAAATCCTCTAGGAGCCCCTAGGCCACCCGCAAATCCTCTAGGAGCCCCTAGGCCATCTGCAAATCCTCTAGGAGCCCCTAGGCCACCCGCAAATCCTCTAGGAGCCCCTAGGCCATCTGCAAATCCTCTAGGAGCCCCTAGGCCACCCGCAAATCCTCTAGGAGCCCCAAGGCCATCCGCAAATCCTCTAGGAGCCCCAAGGCCATCCGCAAATCCTCTAGGAGCCACAGGGCCACCATCCGCAAATCCTCTAGGAGCCACAGGGCCACCCTCCATAGTTCATCTCTTCTCCCCACACAAGAGCACTGCTCCCCAGTCCTACTTCCTGATTCTAGGCCCAGGTCCCTCAGAGCCCTGCCCCATCTCTGTACCCCAGACCCAGTTACCCTATTTTCTGTTCCTCTTCGATTCCAGACCAAAAGACCACACTGCTTCTTTCCAATGAGGTCAGTTATTCCAGACACCCAGCAGTACCCCATCCTCCCAAACCCTCAAGGGGCCTCAGGCTTGTTTGTGCCCCCTGCAGACTTGCCAAGCTATACCCTTCTGACAAATTCAAAGCTTCTCCCTGTCTCCGCTGCAGGCCTAGGGTACTCTCGGTTTACCCTAAAACTCAGAGCCCGGTATCCCTCGTTTCTTGGCCTTGCAGCCTGGTACCATCCTGAATTGCTCACAGTTTTACACCGCCTATGTCCACGACCCCCGTCCCTGCTCACCTCTCCCTACTGCCAGGCCCAGCGCGCCTCCTTCCCCAAGTGGCCATATTGGAGACTCGGCTCACAAATGTCTCCACAGAGGCAGCGCGGCAGAGAGGTATGCTGGGAGATGTAGTCCGTGCGAACCGCTCTAGCCCGTAGAACGTGGAAACTGAAACTACCTATCCCAGTGTGCTTTGCGCTTCAAGGCTTTCTGTGTCGCACGAAGACTCATTGGAAATGTAGTTCTTTTTAAGATGACTGAAAGTCATAAGGACTAACAGCGTCCTGTCATGGATTTCTTCCCCACGTCAGCAGCCTGAGGGCATCAGCAGGGAATGGTGCTCTCTACTATGCCCAGTGTATGCCATGTGTGATATTAATCTGAGGGGCCTGAGGGCATTAGCAGGGAATGGTGCTCTCTACTATGCCCAGTGTATGCCATGTGTGATACTAATAGGGCATCAGCAGGGAGTGGTGCTCTCTACTATGCCCAGTGTATGCCATGTGTGATATTAATCTGAGGGCATCAGCAGGGAATGGTGCTCTCTACTATGCCAAGTGTATGCCATGTGTGATATTAATCTGAGGGCATCAGCAGGGAATGGTGCTCTCTACTATGCCCAGTGTATGCCATGTGTGATATTAATCTGAGGGCATCAGCAGGGAATGGTGCTCTCTACTATGCCCAGTGTATGCCATATGTGATACTAATAGGGCATCAGCAGGGAATGGTGCTCTCTACTGTGCCCAATGTATGCCATGTGTGGTACTAATCTGAGGGCATCAGCAGGGAATGGTGCTCTCTTCTGTGCCCAATGTATGCCATGTGTGGTACTAATCTGAGGGCATAAGCAGGGAATGGTGCTCTCTTCTGTGCCCAATGTATGCCATGTGTGGTACTAATCTGAGGGCATCAGCAGGGAATGGTGCTCTCTACTATGCCCAGTGTATGCCATGTGTGGTACTAATCTGAGGGCATCAGCAGGGAATGGTGCTCTCTACTATGCCCAGTGTATGCCATGTGTGGTACTAATCTGAGGGCATCAGCAGGGAATGGTGCTCTCTACTGTGCACAATGTATGCCATGTGTGGTACTAATCTGAGGGCATCAGCAGTGAACGGTGTTCTTTATTCTGCCCAATGTATGCAATGTGTGGTACTAATCTGAGGGCATCAGCAGGGAATGGTGCTCTCTACTGTGCACAATGTATGCCATGTGTGGTACTAATCTGAGGGCATCAGCAGTGAACAGTGTTCTTTATTCTGCCCAATGTATGCCATGTGTGATATTTATCTGAGGGCATCAGCAGGGAATGGTGCTCTCTACTGTGCACAATGTATGCCATGTGTGGTACTAATCTGAGGGCATCAGCAGTGAACGGTGTTCTTTATTCTGCCCAATGTATGCAATGTGTGGTACTAATCTGAGGGCATCAGCAGGGAATGGTGCTCTCTACTGTGCACAATGTATGCCATGTGTGGTACTAATCTGAGGGCATCAGCAGTGAACAGTGTTCTTTATTCTGCCCAATGTATGCCATGTGTGATATTTATCTGAGGGCATCAGCAGGGAATGGTGCTCTCTACTGTGCACAATGTATGCCATGTGTGGTACTAATCTGAGGGCATCAGCAGTGAACTGTGTTCTTTATTCTGCCCAATGTATGCAATGTGTGGTACTAATCTGAGGGCATCAGCAGGGAATGGTGCTCTCTACTGTGCACAATGTATGCCATGTGTGGTACTAATCTGAGGGCATCAGCAGTGAACGGTGTTCTTTATTCTGCCCAATGTATGCCATGTGTGATATTTATCTGAGGGCATCAGCAGGGAATGGTGCTCTCTACTGTGCACAATGTATGCCATGTGCGATATTAATCTGAGGGCATCAGCAGGGAATGGTGCTCTCTACTGTGCCCAATGTATGCCATGTGTGGTACTAATCTGAGGGCATCGGCAGGGAATGGTGCTCTCTACTATGCCCAGTGTATGCCATGTGTGATATTAATCTGAGGGCATCAGCAGGGAATGGTGCTCTCTACTATGCCCAGTGTATGCCATGTGTGGTACTAATCTGAGGGCATCAGCAGGGAATGGTGCTCTCTTCTGTGCACAATGTATGCCATGTGTTGTACTAATCTGAGGGCATCAGCAGGGAATAGTGTTCTCTACTGTGCCCAATGTATGCCATGTGCAATATTAATCTGAGGGCATCAGCAGGGAATGGTGCTCTCTACTGTGCCCAATGTATGCCATGTGTGATATTAATCTGAGGGCATCAGCGGGGAATAGTGTTCTCTACTGTGCCCAATGTATGCTATGTGCAATATTAAGGGCATCAGCAGGGAGTGGTACTCTCTACTGTGCCCAATGTATGTCATGTGTGATATTTATCTGAGGGCATCAGCATGGAATGGTGCTCACTACTATGCCCAGTGTATGCCATGTGTGATATTAATCTGAGGGCATCAGCAGGGAATGGTGCTGTCTACTATGCCCAGTGTATGCCATGTGTGATATTAATCTGAGGGCATTAGCAGGGAATGGTGCTCTCTACTATGCCCAGTGTATGCCATGTGTGATATTAATCTGAGGGCATCAGCAGGGACTGATGCTCTCTACTGTGCACAATGTATGCCATGTGTGGTACTAATCTGAGGGCATCAGCAGGGAATGGTGCTCTCTACTGTGCCCAATGTATGCCATGTGTGGTACTAATCTGAGGGCACCAGCAGGGAATGGTGCTCTCTACTGTGCACAATGTATGCCATGTGCGATATTAATCTGAGGGCATCAGCAGGGAATGATGCTCTCTACTGTGGCCAATGTATGCCATGTGTGGTACTAATAGGGCATCAGCAGGGAATAGTGTTCTCTACTGTGCCCAATGTATGCCATGTGTGGTACTAATCTGAGGGCATCAGCAGGGAATAGTGTTCTCTACTGTGCCCAATGTATGCCATATGTGGTACTAATCTGAGGGCATCAGCAGGGAACGGTGTTCTTTACTCTGCCCAACGTATGCCATATGTGGTACTAATCTATATATACACACACACCTATATATACATAAAAATACACTGAAAATACACATATATATATATATACACACCACCAGCAAAAAAGATTATGACTCACTGAAGGTTCAGATGATGGTTAGCATTTTTATTTTCAATAAAGTATTGCCTAATAAAGGTATGTACATTGTGTTTTTAGACATAATGCTATTGCACACTTAATAGACTACTGTATAGTGTAAATATGACTTTGCACTGGGAAACAAAACAATTAGTGTGACTCACTTTACTGCTATATTAATTTTATTTCGGTGGTCTGGAACCAAACCTGCAATGTCTCTGAGGTATGCATGTATGTAATATGTGTAAAAATGGCAAATAGTCTCTGGGACTCAATAAATATTAGAGACTGAACAATATGGGCTAGATTACAAGTTACGCACAAGCGATAAGGGGTTTATCGTGGCTGTAGCGTGAGTATAACAGGTTGAAAGTAAACGCGTTTGCTTCAGCGCAATTAAATTTACTGTGCGTCGAGTTAGTGTGACTTCAGAGCTTTCGTTAACAGTTACACTCAATAGTGCTCTCTACTATGCCCAGTGTATGCCATGTGTGGTACTAATCTGAGGGCATCAGCAGGGAATGGTGCTCTCTACTATGCCCAGTGTATGCCATGTGTTGTACTAATCTGAGGGCATCAGCAGGGAATGGTGCTCTCTACTATGCCCAGTGTATGCCATGTGTGGTACTAATCTGAGGGCATCAGCAGGGAATGGTGCTCTCTACTATGCCCAGTGTATGCCATGTGTTGTACTAATCTGAGGGCATCAGCAGGGAATGGTGCTCTCTACTGTGCCCAATGTATGCCATGTGTGGTACTAATCTGAGGGCATCAGCAGGGAATAGTGTTCTCTACTGTGCCCAATGTATGCCATGTGCGATATTAATCTGAGGGCATCAGCAGGGAATGGTGCTCTCTACTGTGCCCAATGTATGCCATGTGTGATATTTATCTGAGGGCATCAGCAGGGAATGGTGCTCTCTACTATGCCCAGTGTATGTCATGTGTGATATTAATCTGAGGGCATCAGCATGGAATTGTGCTCACTACTATGCCCAGTGTATGCCATGTGTGATATTAATCTGAGGGCATCAGCAGGGAATGGTGCTCTCTACTGTGCCCAATGTATGCCATGTGTGGTACTAATCTGAGGGCATCAGCAGGGAATGGTTCTCTCTACTGTGCCCAATGTATGCCATGTGCGATATTAATCTGAGGGCATCAGCAGGGAATGGTGCTCTCTACTGTGCCCAATGTATGCCATGTGTGATATTAATCTGAGGGCATCAGCATGGAATGGTGCTCACTACTATGCCCAGTGTATGCCATGTGTGATATTAATCTGAGGGCATCAGCAGGGAATGGTGCTCTCTACTATGCCCAGTGTATGCCATTTGTGATATTAATCTGAGGGCATCAGCAGGGAATGGTGCTCTCTACTATGCCCAGTGTATGCCATGTGTGGTACTATTCTGAGGGCATCAGCAGGGAATGGTGCTCTCTACTGTGCCCAATGTATGCCATGTGTGGTACTAATCTGAGGGCATCAGCAGGGAATGGTGCTCTCTATTGTGCCCAATGTATGCCATGTGTGATATTAATCTGAGGGCATCAGAGGGAATGGTGCTCTCTACTGTGCCCAATGTATGCCATGTGTGGTACTAATCTGAGGGCATCAGCAGGGAAGTGTGCTCTTTACTGTGCCCAATGTATGCCATGTGTGGTACTAATCTGAGGGCATCAGCAGGGAATGGTGCTCTCTACTGTGCCCAATGTATGCCATGTGTGATATTAATCTGAGGGCATCAGCAGGGAATGGTGCTCTCTACTGTGCCCAATGTATGCCATGTGTGGTACTAATCTGAGGCCATCAGCAGGGAATGGTGCTCTCTACTGTCTACTGTGCCCAATGTATGCCATGTGTGATATTTATCTGAGGGCATCAGCAGGGAATGGTGCTCTCTACTATGCCCAGTGTATGTCATGTGTGATATTAATCTGAGGGCATCAGCAGGGAATGGTGCTGTCTACTATGCCCAGTGTATGCCATGTGTGATATTAATCTGAGGGCATCAGCAGGGAATGGTGCTCTCTACTGTGCCCAATGTATGCCATGTGTGATATTAATCTGAGGGCATCAGCAGGGAATGGTGCTGTCTACTATGCCCAGTGTATGCCATTTGTGATATTAATCTGAGGGCATCAGCAGGGAATGGTGCTCTCTACTATGCCCAGTGTATGCCATGTGTGGTACTAATCTGAGGGCATCAGCAGGGAATGGTGTTCTCTACTGTGCCCAATGTATGCCATGTGCGATATTAATCTGAGGGCATCAGCAGGGAATGGTGCTCTCTACTGTGCCCAATGTATGCCATGTGTGATATTTATCTGAGGGCATCAGCAGGGAATGGTGCTCTCTACTATGCCCAGTGTATGTCATGTGTGATATTAATCTGAGGGCATCAGCATGGAATTGTGCTCACTACTATGCCCAGTGTATGCCATGTGTGATATTAATCTGAGGGCATCAGCAGGGAATGGTGCTCTCTACTGTGCCCAATGTATGCCATGTGTGGTACTAATCTGAGGGCATCAGCAGGGAATGGTTCTCTCTACTGTGCCCAATGTATGCCATGTGCGATATTAATCTGAGGGCATCAGCAGGGAATGGTGCTCTCTACTGTGCCCAATGTATGCCATGTGTGATATTAATCTGAGGGCATCAGCATGGAATGGTGCTCACTACTATGCCCAGTGTATGCCATGTGTGATATTAATCTGAGGGCATCAGCAGGGAATGGTGCTCTCTACTATGCCCAGTGTATGCCATTTGTGATATTAATCTGAGGGCATCAGCAGGGAATGGTGCTCTCTACTATGCCCAGTGTATGCCATGTGTGGTACTATTCTGAGGGCATCAGCAGGGAATGGTGCTCTCTACTGTGCCCAATGTATGCCATGTGTGGTACTAATCTGAGGGCATCAGCAGGGAATGGTGCTCTCTATTGTGCCCAATGTATGCCATGTGTGATATTAATCTGAGGGCATCAGAGGGAATGGTGCTCTCTACTGTGCCCAATGTATGCCATGTGTGGTACTAATCTGAGGGCATCAGCAGGGAAGTGTGCTCTTTACTGTGCCCAATGTATGCCATGTGTGGTACTAATCTGAGGGCATCAGCAGGGAATGGTGCTCTCTACTGTGCCCAATGTATGCCATGTGTGATATTAATCTGAGGGCATCAGCAGGGAATGGTGCTCTCTACTGTGCCCAATGTATGCCATGTGTGGTACTAATCTGAGGCCATCAGCAGGGAATGGTGCTCTCTACTGTCTACTGTGCCCAATGTATGCCATGTGTGATATTTATCTGAGGGCATCAGCAGGGAATGGTGCTCTCTACTATGCCCAGTGTATGTCATGTGTGATATTAATCTGAGGGCATCAGCAGGGAATGGTGCTGTCTACTATGCCCAGTGTATGCCATGTGTGATATTAATCTGAGGGCATCAGCAGGGAATGGTGCTCTCTACTGTGCCCAATGTATGCCATGTGTGATATTAATCTGAGGGCATCAGCAGGGAATGGTGCTGTCTACTATGCCCAGTGTATGCCATTTGTGATATTAATCTGAGGGCATCAGCAGGGAATGGTGCTCTCTACTATGCCCAGTGTATGCCATGTGTGGTACTAATCTGAGGGCATCAGCAGGGAATGGTGTTCTCTACTGTGCCCAATGTATGCCATGTGCGATATTAATCTGAGGGCATCAGCAGGGAATGGTGCTCTCTACTGTGCACAATGTATGCCATGTGTGGTACTAATCTGAGGGCATCAGCAGGGAATGGTGCTCTCTACTGTGCCCAATGTATGCCATGTGTGGTACTAATCTGAGGGCATCAGCAGGGAATGGTGCTCTCTACTGTGCCCAATGTATGCCATGTGTGATATTAATCTGAGGGCATCAGCAGGGAATGGTGCTCTCTACTGTGCCCAATGTATGCCATGTGTGGTTCTAATCTGAGGGCATCAGCAGGGAACGGTGTTCTTTACTCTGCCCAATGTATGCCATATGTGGTACTAATAGGGCATCAGCAGGGAATAGTGTTCTCTAATGTGCACAATGTATGCAATGTGTGGTACTAATCTGAGGGCATCAGCAGGGAATAGTGTTCTCTACTGTGCCCAATGTATGCCATATGTGGTTCTAATCTGAGGGCATCAGCAGGGAACGGTGTTCTTTACTCTGCCCAATGTATGCCATATGTGGTACTAATCTATATATAAACACACACCTATATATACATAAAAATACACTGAAAATACACACACATATATATATATACACACCACCAGCAAAAAAAGATTATGACTCACTGAAGGTTCAGATGATGGTTAGCATTTTTATTTTCAATAAAGTATTGCCTAATAAAGGTATGTACATTGTGTTTTTAGACATAATGCTATTGCACACTTAATAGACTACTGTATAGTGTAAATATGACTTTGCACTGGGAAACAAAACAATTAGTGTGACTCACTTTACTGCTATATTAATTTTATTTCGGTGGTCTGGAACCAAACCTGCAATGTCTCTGAGGTATGCATGTATGTAATATGTGTAAAAATGGCAAATAGTCTCTGGGACTCAATAAATATTAGAGACTGAACACTATGGGCTAGATTATGAGTTACGCACAAGCGATAAGGGGTTTATCATGGCTGTAGCGTGAGTATAACAGGTTGAAAGTAAACGCGTTTGCTTCAGCGCAATTAAATTTACTGTGCGTTGAGTTAGTGTGACTTCAGAGCTTTCGTTAACAGTTACACTCGACTAGAAAGTTGCACAAAACACATCAAAATTATTTTTATAAGTACAGTTACACTCATAATAACACTGATAAAAATGATTAAAAAAGAAGATATTGCATAAAAAAGTTATAAGGACTGGAAGATATGAGGTCTCAAAAAAAAAAAAAGTCTGCAAAGGACTTTAACATATAAACATATTAGAGATGTGCAGAGAATTTTTTTTATTTTGGACAAAATTTTAATTCCCAATAATAGAGGAAATTTGTTTCCCCAAATATGCGTTCCCTGCACTATTCAGTTTCAGTAAACATTAACATTAGTTTTCGTTAAAACAAATGTAAATGTTTTGAAACTACAGGTGAAAAGTGGACATGTGGGGAGCACGCTAACCCAATCCTCTTCTTGGTAGAGTCCTTGCCGCGCTAACAGGAAGCTAAGCAGTTCGGCTCCAAGGACCGGAACTAAATTTAGTGCATATCCTGGGTGCCAAGCTCTCTAAGCCTCATATTAGCGCGGCCATGGCTCTAGCAAGAAAAAGATCAGGTTAGCGTTGATGAATAAATACTGACTAAAACTAATGCACTTCTCTAATAAATATACATGTCTAAATATGTATATGTATGTAATTATATGTATGTATCTGTGTGCATATGTATTTATACGTGTATATATGTATTTATATGTGTATATATGTATTTATATGTGTGCATATGTATTTATATGTGTATATATGTATTTATATGTGTATATATGTATTTATATGTGTATATATGTATTTATATGTGTGCATATGTATTTATATGTGTGCATATGTATTTATATGTGTATATATGTATTTATATGTGTGTATATATGTATTTATATGTGTGTATATATGTATTTATATGTGTATATATGTATGTATATGTGTATATATGTATGTATATGTGTATATATGTATTTATATGTGTATATATGTATTTATATGTGTATATATGTATTTATATGTGTATATATGTGTTTATGTGTGTATATATGTATTTATGTGTGTATATATGTATTTATATGTGTGCATATGTATTTATATGTGTGCATATGTATTTATATGTGTGCATATGTATTTATATGTGTATATATGTATTTATATGTGTGCATATGTATATATGTATATGTGTGCATATGTATATATGTATATGTGTGTATATATATGTATTTATATGTGTATATATGTATTTATATGTGTTTATATGTGTATATATGTATTTATATGTGTGCATATGTATTTATATGTGTGCATATGTATTTATATGTGTATATATGTATTTATATGTGTGCATATGTATTTATATGTGTGCATATGTATTTACAGACATATAAACACATAAATACATAAGTGCATTGGAGCCCTTTGCAGTCAAGTAGCTGAAGACATGTAAAATCTTATTTATGCAATATTCGTATTTAATAAAGGTTATGGCCCATATTTATCAAGCTCCGTACGGAGCTTGAAGGGCCGTGTTTCTGGCGAGTTTTCAGACTCGGCAGAAACACAAGTTATGAAGCAGCGGTCTAAAGACCGTTCTCCATAACCCTGTCCGCCTGCTCTGAGCAGGCGGACAGGAATCGCCGGAAATCAACCCGATCGAGTATGATCGGGTTGATTGACACCCCCTGCAGGCGGCAGATTGGCCGCGAGTCAGCAGGGGGCGGCGTTGCACCAGCAGCTCTTTAGTGAGGTCTTGCGGATCTGATCCGCACTGTCGGATGAGGTCCTCAAGACCTTTGATAAATAGGGGCCTTTGTATTTACTGTAAATATTTCACATTCCTATGTTCCGCACATAGGGGAATATAAATATATATATGTATATATCTATAAATAATCATAACTATATATTTTACCAAAAAAACCCATCATATAGCTCTACCCACTAATTCTCAAGATCTTATTCAAACAGGAAATATATATATATATATATATATATGAATTAAGGAATAAATAGAATATATTCTTCTAAGTGTAGAATATTGGAATGTGAAATAATATTTCATGTCGGGTTTGCGCGCGAGAAAGGGTGTTATTTTTTTCCCCCACTTTTGCGCTTCATTTAAAAAATGGGGTAATATGTTAGCGCTCATGCAAAACCGTTTTACTTTTAATTTGTAATACACACACTACCCAACGTGCGCAAAAAGCTTAATTCTAGCAGAGTTAACGCGCAAGCGGGAGCGATAAATTGCGCTCCACTCATCATCTAGCCCGTAATGTCGATTATGAGGAATCTTTGACTGTGGACTGCTTCTCTTCGCTCCCTCCCTCCTATAATTTGCTATAGCTGAAGGTTTGCTTGCCTTGTCTTTTTAAACTGTAATTGTATTTTTTATTGTTGTAAATATTTCTATTATATGTAGAGAAGTGAGTACACACCGTATTTAACCAACCTGTTACAATGAATTATGATGGTGTAGAACAAATGACAGTATATGATGTTTCTATTCATCTTCATTAGTTACTTTGTATCCGTGGTGTGGGTCCCATTTAAATAAAATCTTGAGAATTATTGGGTAGAGCTATGTTGTGACCTGTTGGCAACGGGTAATGTCATCTCAGATTGAATATTTTTATTGGCAGATTCGGTTGGCAACAGGTTATGTCATTGTGGATTAAGTTATTTTGATTGGCTAATCCATTCGATTTGTCAATTCGGTTAATGTTACACAACTGAATTCTACACATTTGAATAAATGAATGGGCATACTCTGACAGGTAAGGTAAGGTAAATCTGGTGTGATAATAGCGATTCACCATCATCTATACTATAATTGTGTTTGTAATATCCGTCGCCGTCGGCAGTTGCGCACGCATCCTCAATGGAATGTTGGCAGCGCGCGTGC